>NC_133218.1:37833381-38085881 GCF_040436345.1 Pagrus major
TCTTTCATACCCTGTCTGTTGATGAAAACCTATGCTGTTCTTGCACACAAGCGTACACCATGTTTCATTAGACCCTTTTAGCTGTACATATTTTCAGAATTACAAACCTCTCCTCTTATCTGTCTTACTGACCTGTGTTCTGTTGCTCCCTCTCTCCCCCTGTCAGATACATTGGAAAGGCAGACTCAATCACCATCAGCGTATGGAACCATAAGAAGATCCACAAAAAGCAGGGTGCAGGTTTCCTGGGCTGTGTTCGCCTCCTGTCCAATGCCATCAACAGGCTGAAAGACACTGGCTGTAAGTACCTGTGTGCATAAGTGTGTACAGTGACTATGTTTACATACACTCCAATATTCTACAATTTTTCTGAAAATGACAATATTTCAAATTTCACACAAGTAACGTAAAGAGCATAATCTGAATAAGACATGTGCAATATGCAAATATTATTCAGATTTTAGGAGCATTCTTTGGACACGAATACAGCACACTCAGAATATACTTCCCAGTTTGTGACACACAGCCTCTTGGTGGGAAGGAGAATTATACCTACTTTTAAACATTATAAAAGCCCTGGATATCATCTGGTTTTTGGATATTGGTAAATATTGCAACGCTGACCTTTTCAAGGGGGTGGCTGAAGGAATCAAAGAGTTGCTGTGATTGCATGGTAGAGCACTTCAATGTAAAAAAAAATCTTATTTTTGTTGCAAAATGGCACATGTGGCTCCAGCTGTTCCACTTTTCCATATTTAGATGTGGTTGTGGCACATTAATCATGCATGGCTGCATGTAAACAGGAATATTAGTGAAATATTTTTTTAGCCATGTAGACAGCTAAGCAGGTATATTGTCTTTTCTGGAATAAGGATAAAAAAGATTTTGTCCATGTAAACGTCATCATTGTCTTTGGATGCTCACTGAAAACTGGTCACTTGGGACTTGATGCTTCATGCTCCCTCTGCATGCTCAGCATGGCCTTTACCTGGCTTGCTAGTGAAGGGTGCTGGGGAAGCTTTGCATGAAATATACAACTAATAAATGAATGACTAAACATCAGTTGGGTGAGCCATGTTAACCTCTATTCACACACACCTTGCATGCAGCAAAAGTAGTCAGACCTTATGTCTCCAACAACAGACACAATGTTCATGTCAGGGTAACTTTGCTGTGCCTCTTTTTTTATCTGGCTACGACAGGTTTGATAGCTAGCCAGGCTGCTGCTACATGTGTAAGCTTTTTTTTTTTTTTACAGTGCTGCTATAACATCCTCAGCTTGCAGCCTGCATGCTGCTTCTGTGCCAGCCATTCACTGGTATAAGATTTATGGACCCAATAGACAGGCAACTCCTTCAGGCCACACGTATCAGAAATATTGCGTGCTGTAGACATCTGGCACCTGGGACTAAATCAACTGCCACAATTCATTTTACAACAATGCTACTTTCTGTCAAGGAAACAAATGACTTTTATACTTGGAAGCACAATCCTGCTGATACAGATACTGTCGCTGTGGCACAAGATAAAGAAAGAGGAAGAAAGACGATGGTTTGGGATAGTAGTTTGATAATCATCTGGTGAGCAGAAATTGGACCCCAGGCTAACATGGATATATAGGATGTACAGGAACAGTGATGATTTTTTATGGACACACACATTCTCAGATGGTCGGCTGCATGCCTGCTGCCCCTGTGTTGTGCCCTTTCATTCCCAAATGATTTAGACTCTTTTTTTCTATGTGCAGCCACATGCTTGTTAGCCCTGTCAGTATCAGTCACATCATACTGACACATAGACATTTAACTGTAGTACATACTGTAAAATTAACATTCCTGCAACTTATTCTCCTCCCTTCCTTCAATCCATCTTCCTGACCTCAAGCAGTCATTTACAATATTCACCACACACCAAGTTACCCCCCCCCCCCCACCCCCTTTTTTTTCTTTTAAATTTCATGGCTTTTCTTTTATTTCTGTCCATCCATTCTGCACAGTCTCGCCCCACAACTACTTTCAGAGTTGTTTGTCTGCATATAATTGGAGTTTGTTGAATGCGTTTTTAACCAAATTGTCTAGTTGGATACTTCTATGAATGCAAGTAGACTCAGATCTGACAGCCATTAGTATGACTCTAAACGGTCAAGCTAAATAATTCCCATAAGAGTTCAGAATATGTTCCAACAACCTTTGTTTGCTCCTGAATGGCACTCTTGGATCATAAACCTAATCACCCCATAATCCACCAAAAACCACATCAGCTTTAGTGATGCCACTAAAGGGACCTCGAAGCCCATGAAAGCCATACTTTAACCCTTCTGAGGGCTGAAAGACTTGCCCTTTGATTTACCCACAACTTCCAGAAACACAGTATAGGCTCCAGTTAGGCTCCAAACCAGCCACTTACTGTATAGCCAACATGGCAGAAATTATACTTATCGCAGCCACAGGAAGTGGACCAGGAGACATGATCTATGACAAGACACCACTGCTCACTTTATCCCTTTGTCCCTGTCCTGCGTGCTGCAGACACATGAACACTGCCCAGCCTGTGGTCTGACCAAGATGTACACACACACACAGAGACAAACATAGAAATACAAACTCATAAGAAAAAAGCCTTTACTGGAATTGCCTTGGTTCCTAGAAGTCATATTCATACACATAGCTCACTTTGTCATCCAACGCAAATGCAAACACAAACTGTTTTACTCCTGCACATACACACACTCATACACACTCTCGCAAACCAAAAGGGGATCAGGCATGATTGTGTAGTTTACTAGAAGTCTGTCTGGCTCTACACTGAGCTCAACTTCCTGTAGCATCGCAGAAACAAACCTCCAAGTCCCCTGCCTCACATCTGAACCCACAAACTCACTAACACACACACTACAAGTCTTTCAAAATGACTTGACTGACTGCACATTTTAGTTTGCCACGCTTGGAACCCTGTTGCTTGTTTGTGTGTAGTTTTTATAGTGTTGTAACGGCTGATTATATCTACCGATTGTGATACTGCTGATACAGTTTTTACATATGCATACAGACACACACACACATGCAGAGACAGATGTGCATTAGCTAAATTAACCGAGACTTAAACACACATTTACATGTAGTTCGTTTACTGTAACACACAATTTTCCTAGCTCTGAGTTATTGAACTTGTGAGGGTTTGTGGTTAAAGGTCTGTAAATGTTCTGTCTCCCTGTTTCCCTCTTCTCTTATTTAAGAGAAAAATCTGCTTACTATTCCAACCATGTAAGGCTTAGACCATCGCTGTTTAGTCTAGACACGTATCCGGAACAGATACACACACACACACACACACACACACACACACACACACACACACACACACACACACACACACACACACACACACACACTGGAAACAAGCTATAGGGTTAGATTTTTTTACATTGCATAGATGTGCTTAGTTTATAAATACAGACAGACCATTTTATGTGTATGCAAAATCATACAAGCAGCCAAAGACATGACAAATACAGTCTGACTTTGGTTTTAGTATTAGTGCATTTTAGTTTTTACTCAAGTAAGCCAAAGCCCCTGCAGACACACACAGACACAAGTCGCATTGTTAATGGGCATTAGTTGATACCACTCTGGCTGGTCAGCTAGACTGGTCATGAGCAAGTGGGATTTAGTGTGCGTGTATGTGTGTGAGTGAGAGAGTGAGAGAGAGGGAGAGAGCGACTGCTGAATGTATCTGTGTCTGGATCTTGTTCAGAGTCTTCCTGGGTTGTGTTTCTGTGCTGTCTGTGTCTGGCAGTGCTATCCTGTGCTGGACAGACAATGAGTTCTTACTTATCCAGAAACAACAAGACTGCTGCTAACACATCTTGCATCCAAAATTTGTGATATTTTGTTTCTCCAAATCTTAATCATTTTTACACAGAATGGGTGAAGCTGCAGTGTTGTTTTTTCTGCAGAGTAGGCTGTTGTATTTGTATTTTAACATTTGAAAGGCACACTTGCTTGCTGACTTTGTTATTTCACAGTTGTTACTAGGGATGTAACGATGCATCGTGACACGATTAAAAATCGGTACAAATGCGTGACGATTCGCACCGGTTGACAGAAAAAATTAATCGTGAATGCGAGAGAAGTAGGATACGTTCTTTTGTTTTTTTTTGTTTTTTAGAAATAGGTTACGATATCTTAAAAAAAAGTCACTGGTTGGTGATTCATTTGTTCAATGTCAGACGTCAAGTCACGTGACTTACGTCACTACGTAGGTACGGGGCACAGAACAAGGGAAGACATGGCGACGGTAGGCAACAACTTTGAAATAGAGGATGCACCGAGCGGTTTTAAATCACCTGTGTGGCGGCATTTTGGATTCCCCATATACACAAATACAACCGGTAAGAAATGGACTGACAAAACCAAAACAGCATGTAAATATTGCAAGAGACTGCTAACATATACCGGCAACACGAGCAACATGCAGCAGCATATTAGCCGCCACCACAGTGAGAAGCAAAGTAACGTTACGCCACCTCCTGAGCAAAAATTGCCGAAGGGGCAAACCACCCTGACGAGAGGCTTCGCATCTCCTCTCCCCCATAACAACGCAAGAGCGCAAGGAATTACCAGGGCAATTGGTTATTTTATTGGAAAAGATTTGAGGCCATTTTCAGTCGTTGAAAATGAGGGCTTTCGGCTGTTGATGAACACGCTGGAGCCAAGATACCGCATCCCGTCACGACAGCACTTCAGCCAGGTGGTGGTGCCAAAACTCTACCAGGAGGTAAGAGCTCGTGTGGTTGAGGTTCTCCGGAGGGCTGATACTGTGTCTATCACAACCATTTATGACCATTTAAGTTGCACTTTTTATAAGAGGACACAAACTGTTTTACAGAGTTTCTGTAAAGAAAGCACCTCTAAGATTTTTTTCCTACGAATAAAAGATCATTTTATTTGGTCATAATTTGTCTGTAGCTCATTTTGATTTAAAAAAAAAAAAAATCATGAGAAAATCATATCGTGAACAAAAAATCGTGAACCGTATCGAATCGTGAGTTGAGTGTATCGTTACATCCCTAGTTGTTACTGTTTACTTCAGTATATCCTTCTTGAATCATGCATAAGAAAAAAATTGAGGCCCTTTTTTCCCCCTGGATTGTGTAGATTTTAATGAATATTGTGGATTACCTGCTGTATTTTTGACAATAATGATGTCTTAATCATAATATTGGTTCCAAAAGTACTTGTCATCTTGGTGCTGCCTCACATTAGGATGTGAAACACACAGCCTCCTTGTTACTTTCAATGGCACTGCATTGACACAGATGGCTCCAACAAAAAAAAAGATGCATTGCTCATGTGGCAAAAATGTTCAACCTGGCTCAAATTTGCCAGAAGACGATGTGAAGTTATCTGGTAAAGCCAGTCAAATATGTACAAACACTTTGATACATGAACAGGGTAAATCTACTGTTTACCTGGCAATTGTCGCAGTGAAGACTCACTCAATCCAGCTCCTGGATGGTGTTTCGTGTCTCATCGAGGCAACATGCCTACGCCCAGCAGCCCTCTGCAGCTATGTTTTTGGTCTAAATGCCCAGTTACTCAGCGTGAAATACAACAAGTTGCAGATCAGCTTAGCACCTGGGTGTGTTCGGGGTTGTAAATGGAGGCAGATGCTGAATCAATGTGTTTGTTTCTTCTCTGCAGATCAGAGACTGGATCTGAATAAGCTGGGCCCCAATGACAACGATACTGTGAGAGGACAAATAGTCGGTAAGAAGCACAAACACATGCACATACAATAGCAGCTGCATACTGTGCATCAGAATAGAAAAAGTAATCATTTTAGGGGCAGAGCAAGTTAAGCCGATATGTCTGTGTACAATCTTATGTAAGTCTCTGTGTCTTAACATATTCTTGATGCTGTAGTCTACATCCAGTGTGCCATTGCTCTGTATAAAAGGTGACCACCTTGGTCAAATCGTAGAGTTTTTACGCAAATGAATGTACTAAATATCTGTCATCATTTGAGCTGCTGTAGGAAACTTTCATTGATCTACCATCATCCTTCTCTTTGTTAACTGTGTAGTGAGTCTTCAGTCGAGAGATCGCATTGGGACAGGAGGGCCGGTGGTGGACTGTAGTCGCCTCTTCGACAATGATTTACCTGATGGGTCAGTATTATCACATGTTTTCCTTTAAAGATGAACTATGCTATTTTTTCAAACAGGGCTTTGCTTTTGCTTGAGGGTCTCTCCTTTTTCTGAATTTGTTTTGATTGAACTCCATTGAAGAGAAATTATATCTTTGAAGTAATCTTCAGTTTGGAGATGCTTATTGGGGAAGGAGCTCAGTTTCTCTCTGATTTTGTGTGTAGTTGAAAACCGAGGTATATTAACACCTGTAAGCAGAAGTTGCAGATATTACTGTCCTCACTATGAGACTTTTGTCTGGTTTGTAATGAGAGAATATAAAATTATTTTAAGTTTTTCCTATACAATTCTTAATGTATTTAAAAAAAAACAAAAAACACAACATTGACAAGGTTAAGCTGTATTTCTATTGGTGATTCTCTTTGTGTTTTTAGAAAATTATAGATACAGTGTTGATAGTGCTGTTAGATGAGCATGTTCATAGTTGTCAAAAGTAGACAAAAGTGGGTATGTATGATGCTCCTTTCTCACCTGTTTGTCTTAATCTGTCATGAAACAGTTGGGAGGAGAGGAGGACAGCCTCTGGAAGGATACAGTACCTGAACCACATCACACGTACCACGCAATGGGAGAGACCTACCAGGTACATCTGCACACATACTGCACACATCCTCAACTTCAACTTCGAATAATATACCATGTTAAAATGGGAGCTATCCAGTTGCCCAAGTCATATAATTCTTAATCCTTCTACTTTCTACTAGGGCTGGGTTTAAAAACACAGATTTTTCAATTCAAATCGATCTTCATATGAATTATTCAATATTAATAAAAAAAACAACCTGAGATTGATCTTTAAATTTATACCTTTTCCAATGGATGTGGGTCCAAAATGAACATCCACCGAACGCTGACAGGCACTTGGATAATAATAGTGCTAATAAGACAATAATTAGATGCTAAAATCAAAACAATATCCTATTAATTTATCTATGGGCAAATTTTTACTACTTCTCTCCAAAACCATTTAATTTACCTCTTAATGTAAACATTAACATTTTTAATAATGCACTGGGTCTGGGGGTTCCTTGTGCAATTCACAGCATTAGGTCTCACAACTCACAACTGAAGTATCCCTAGCCGAATCTATATTGAATCAAATCAGAAATGGAATCGAATCGGGACCTTGTGAATCAGAATTGAATTGAACCGAATCGAATCAAATTGGAAGAGCAGTGGCGATACCCAGCTCTACTGCCTGCCCTATGTGCAACAGTCATGCTGATGTAATTCACAACAAGTTTGACCTTTAACAACTGGGATTGAGGTGGAAGGTCTATTTGGTTGTGCTATTCCCCAATACCCTTTTCAGAAAAAAAACAAAACAAAAACCAATTACAACACAACAATAACAGTCTGTCGGTAATGAGTGAATTGCTGTCAATTTCCTTAGCCTCCCAGACACTGCAAAACACACACACACACACACACACACACACACAAATAAACTAGCCAGCCAGTCGGGCAGCCAGGTTTTACTTGGCCCCTGTTCCTGCAGGAACAACTGTCGCCTTCCTACTTGGCCCATATCAGTGGAGTCGTTAGGAGAGTAAGCAAACAAATAGCACCCCCACCCCACTGCCTCACCCACTCTGACTACACATTGCTGGTAGCCTCCAGGCAGCAGAATAGAACACAGGAGGACGGACAGGAAATGGCGAAGAAAAGGTTAAGTGGTGGGGCATTGAGGGAGGTGGAAATGGTGAAGCTGAGAAGGAAGATGAGCAGGTTGGTACTATGTAGGAGAAATGATGAAGGATAATATGAGTGAGGAAGACAAAAAATTAGAATATCCTGTCTTAAATTTGCAACAGCAGGTCAGCTCATTTGTAGTCTGTAACAGTACATAATGTCCGTGTAAAAATGTCTGCCGCTTTTCAGCCCGATTTTTTTTCTTAAGCAGACTGTAGTTTTTACTACTCTTGCAATTTTTCACTGCCCCTTGTCACTGCTCATTACTGCAGACACATGTAATGTGGTCCATAAGCTGGTTGTGAGAGGACACATTGTAGGTGTATATTGGGTAAAATGGCTCAGAGACTGAAAAGAGGAGTGATAAAATGTGAAGGAAGGACCAGGGGAAGTGGAGCGAGAGAGGTGTGACATAAGTGAGGGGGGAGGAAGAGGAAATGCGGAGGAAGAGTGTGTGGAGGGGGAAGGAGCTGGGTTGTACGTTGACAGACAAGGGTCCAATGTTTAAGATAGCCAAGGTGTCAGTAACTCTGGACAGCCAGACTGTGGACACACCTGTGACTTAACCCATTGTACCCATAACACACTAACCCACTTCTTTGCACGGTTTCCTGAAAGTAGAGGAAAACACGGTGCGCAGTCGCATATATTCACTAAAACCGAAAGTCGAACACTTATTAGAGACTCCTTCAATACACTTTGCCATGCGTGTAACTCTTAAGAATGAAAACATACACTTAATTCTTCTAGTTCAAAGCAAGTTGGTATTGTTTAACCAAAGTGCTCTTTATAACATGTTAATTATTCCTGATTTGTTATAAAACAATGTTTATATGTATGAAATTTAAATAAATACTTGAAAATGGAACAGAATGTAAGATTACACTCACAGGGAAGACTATAGCCTGCATATACATGCATATACATGAACATGTGCACTCTCTGCTCTCACCCAGGCCAGCGTCAGAGTATTCCAGCCCATCAGGGCGTCCACTGAGTTGTGTGGTGGATGAGAACACGCCAGTGATGACGCCTGTAAACGGGGCCGAGGCCAGCTGCCCACCAGGCGAACAGCGGATCCAGGAGAGACGGGTTCGATCGCAGCGGCATCGTAACTACATGAGCCGAACACACCTGCATACACCACCTGACCTGCCTGAGGGATATGGTGAGTGGCGGCAGCAACACACACAAACACACACACACACACTCACTTTGAGCACTCATTACCACTTAAGAAATCGATCTGATAGAAAGTACAAAAAGAGTGGTATGGTCTCAATTAATTGTTAATTGTTATAAATTACCGATTGACCTTGTCTGGTTATGTTCATGTGATGAGAAAGGTGATCAAATCCTGTAGCTGCTAAACATGTGGTATGTTTTATGATTTGCTGGATGAAGGTCCTGAACTTTTAAGTAATTTGTGCTATATTTTGTTAACTAAAAATGTACACAACAAAAGCACAGCAGCATTTGATTGTCTTTGCATGTATAAAGTGCTTTTGAAGAGATTTCAAAATATCAAGATATATATTCCGTATCACGATTTAGATTAAAAAAATATTGCAATACTATTTGAAGGCAACATCGCCCAGTCCTAGCTGTTACATTAGAGAGTCAGCAGTAGTCCTATTGAATTATATAATCAATATCAAAATGGCAAGCTGAGGTTAAGTCCTGGCTCTAACCAACATAAATACAAGACATGCAGATTAAAAACACATTGAGCTGCTCCTTGGGGCTGTATCTTGTTTGTAGCCTTGAGGCAGCGATATGTGATGAGAATAAAGTTCAAATGCCCTTTATGTCATATTTTCTTTTTCTTTCTCTCTTTATGTACGCTCCCTGCTCTGTCCTCAGGCTCTTACTCACACTTTCTCTTCTAACCCTTCATCCTGCTTCCTTCTCCCTCCTTCCCACAGCACCACAGCATGACAACCCCAATCACCACTGTCTGTGTGCTAATCATCTCCTCTCCTCTCCTCTCCTCTCCTCTCCTCTCCTCTCCTCTCCTCTCCTCTCCTCTCCTCTCCTCTCCTCTCCTCTCCTCTCCTCTCCTCTCCTCTCCTCTCCTCTCCTCTCCTCTCCTCTCCTGTCTCCTCCCCCCTTTCCCCTCGTTTGCAAACACTTCCCAGTGTTGGAATGTTTTGGCTTTGCAGGCTCATATTCCCATACTGAATACAAGGACTGAAAGCAGAGTATTCATAGCTCAGTGTTAAGCTCAGAGAAGGCACTTTAGGTTATTTGCCTTTTTTTTATGTTTGTAAATCTTAAGCTGGCCTTACTTGCAGCATGCCAACACAGTGGGAAAATAATGCAAAAGCTGCACAAGTACATTTTCCAACATCGGAACGTGTACTTTTCACAGTCAGCCACAGTGCACCCCACAATACCCACAGAGTCTGTAAAATAAATTATTATTTTAAGTGTGGCGCTGTATGCCAGCAGTTTAGAATGGCATTGTTGGACCTGTGCCCCCTTTGAAATGTCCTGCTGTGTCCGCTGAGGCTGGCCAAGGTCGGACAAAGTGAGTCACTGATGCCCAACAGCGAGCAAGCTTTCTTCCTCAGCTGAACCCTCTGAACCGGTGGCTGGGTGTGGCGAGAGAGCGTGAGAGAGAATGAGAGAGAGAGGGAGTGTGTGAGGGGAAAAAGAGAAAGAGAGGTGGGTAGGAAATGAGTTGTGCCAGTAGGAAGTTAAGAGGGGGGGTTAGTGATGGATTAGCGGGTGAATATACACACATGAACACCACACCCGTGCAGCACACACACTTTGTGCCAACATTCACACACTCGCTCTCCATTCACGAACCATTCTCTTCTGGTTTCTTTTCAGTGTCCTCTGTTCTCTTATTTGTTTACAGTATATTATATAAGTGGGTTTGGAATGAGTGACAGCATTTTCCTTTCCATTTCCTTTGGTTTTGGAGATTGATAGGAAGGGACGACTTTCAGAGCACACACAAGCCTTTAAGAGAAAACAAGGCAACTAGGAAGCATCAAGGAACTCTGTGCAAGGAAAAACACTCATGGATGTCTTTGATAAATTTCCCTCACATTTTTATTTTTCCCCGTCGTCTTGGGATAGGCCTACTGGAGACCGGAGAGGAACTAATTGATTACATTGGCGCACACCTTAAGAAACTCTTGTCCCTGCAGTTTGCCTGTCACATCAATTATAAACAGACTTCCCCTTCTTCAAAACACACAAACTCGCTTTCCATGCTTGTACCCACCAGTACGAGACTACAGAACACTTCCAAGCTTGTTTCAGTGCTGTTTTTGACTTATTCATTCCTATAATTTTTCTGTTTTAGAGCAAAGAACGACTCAGCAAGGTCAGGTCTATTTCCTCCACACACAGACTGGAGTCAGCACCTGGCATGACCCCCGTGTGCCCAGGTAAATCTTTGTGTCTTTATTTTTTTTTACATCCTTATTGTCCAGATGTATTTCTATTTTTAAAGCAATTTAAATCTTTCTTTTGATTAATAATCACCTCGTCAACACACTGACTTACACACATGATGAATGCACTGCAGTGCTGAAAGCCTGTACTTTTTCTGATATAAAATCTGACATATATTCCCAAAACTGACATGATCAAACGGTACTTGACTTAATTTCTCACTCAATTGCTCTGGGTTGTGTTCAAAAACAATCTCAATAGTCAAATTTCAGGCTCAAGTCCGGGTCAGCCAAACTAATGACCCCCGAGTTCAATGTGGAATTGGAAGAACATTTTTGGACAGATGTTCAGCTGGACACACCACAGGCCAGTGGTTCTGTATTCAATCAAACCGTTTCACCATCTCTCAATAGCTCACTATTTAATTCACCAGAGATCGCAGGCAGTGCGATTGCGTTACATTTTTGGCTGTGTCTTGGTGTAGCTGCTGCTCAGTGATGAAGCACATCCAGCTCACAGCAGCAACCTCTGGGTTTGGTCACTTTGGACAGAGTTCTTAAATGACCCATTATATTGTGATGAGGCATGTGCTTTGTCCCTGAGTGGTGTCTCCTCACATCACACAAGGACAAATTACTCTCACACACACATACACACACATTACTACTACACATTACTACACACAATTACTCTCACACACACATACACACACATTGACACATGCACAAGCTGTCTGATCTATATTTCTCTGAACCTGCTGGAAGGGAAATATCTTGGTACTACTTAATGTAAATATCGATCAGTATGCCAGTACTATATTATCACTATATGTGTTATCAAAAGGATAACATTTATTTTTCACATTATTATTGATTAAAAACAAAAGATTTATTTAACAGTTTCATTGTAGTTGTGTGTTAGTACCACTACTGACGATCGAACTTTAGAAAAACAGCTAACATTGTTGTATAAATGTTGGTATAATAAGCGTGTTAAAGGTATATTTTTACACGTACGGTGATATGTGTTCTTCTAATGGTTTGCCTGCAATGTATCTTTGGTGCTTCATTTACATACTGTAGGCTATATAGTGTGGTGGTCGTTGATATGCTGAAATATAAGTACACTTAAATACACACCTGAGGTGTTTGCAAAACCTAGGTTATATTTTAGTAAATCTTATACTACTGTTATGATGAAGTATTCAAAAATACATCAGTAGTATAATTACTGTACATTATATTTAAGCACATCTTGCATACAAATTTTAACACGTTGTAATAAAATAATGCTGTATGTGTGTATGTATTGATAGTTTAATTTAGAGTTATATATAATTTGTGGTATCATTGTTGCTGATGGTTTCTTTCTTATTGTTCAGAGACCTCAGCAATGTGAACTGTGAGGAGCTGGGCCCACTGCCACCAGGCTGGGAGATCAGAAACACAGCCACAGGCAGAGTCTACTTCGTCGACCACAACAATCGAACAACACAGTTCACCGACCCGCGACTATCTGCTAACCTGCATCTAGTTCTCAAGTAAGTGTATCAGTCTTTGATGCGTTCAAGCAGCAGTGAGGGTACGATATTCAGCCAAGTATTTGACTTTGAAAGCCTTTACTTATAAAAAATACAATATATAAATTTTAAAAAAAGAACATCAAAAGAAAGTCACAGTGTTGATGTACACATTATGCTCATGTGATACGTCTTTCCCACTTTAAAGCTTTAAAACAATATACAGTATAAAAATATAGCAATAATATTTTGTCTTTACTCAGTGCTGAAACATAACTTTACTGTCAGACTCTCCACTCTGTTCATGTTTTCTGTTGAGGACTGTCGGCAGGATTGTTACCAGCTTAGTGTTTTTAAAAGTAGCTTCACACTCAGACTACCCGTGCTGGAAGTGGACATGATGGATCCTGTCTGGGGATGCTGGAAAAACTGTTTGGGAATCTGTGATAGACAGCACAGTCATGAATCCTCCAGCAATGAATATGTCTGCTGTAAGATGATCACTGACTTGGCTTCATTCATCTCACTTTATATTTGTGTTCTTCCCTTCTATCCTCTGCCTGTACCGTGTCTCTGACAATCTACTTTTCCTCTACTCTTCTTTTTGTCTTCTCACTGACCTCTCTCCTGCCCCTCAAACTGACTTCATCGCTGTTTTTATGTCTCTTTCCTCTGCTTTCTCCTTTCTAATCTACTTTAATTCTGTTTCTTTGTGTGACTTTACTCGTCTACTTTTTTAATTTCTCTTTTTCTTTTGGCCTGTCTCTCCTGTCTCGCTGTTTCTCTTCTGAATCCTATCCCCTGTTGTCTTCAATGCTGCATTCCTCTTCTCTGTCACTCACATTCCCTCATTCCCCCTCTTTGTCTTTGTCTGTCTTTTCCTCCCCTTTCTCCTCCTGTTCTCCCCACCAGCCCAAGTCCAAATGGTTCCCGTGTGGCCATGGAAAGCCAAAACACTAACCTCAGGTAACCCACATTCTCTCACACACACACACACACACACACACACACACACACACACACACACACACACACACACACACACACACAGTTATTTGTGCACACACACATACACACGCATAAGTGTTCACATACTTGCATGCAGACAATAAACTGTATAAGCATACGCACACTTACTCATGGTCTATGGCATGTGAACAATGCAATCAGCACACACGCAGGTTGACAGACATCTTCATACACTCACCCCAGCTGTCTGCATAAAGCAGTTTCAGCAGCCAGTCACTCAAAGCTTCACACACACACAAACACACACACTTACAATATCACAATAGAAAATGCTGACTGTGATACTTTTCCTCCAGGGAATGTCCAAGCTGTGTGTGTTTATACGTGCATAACCTTCCTCAGCGTTGACTTTCATGTGGATGTCATTCAACACACACACACACACACACACACACATGCAGAGGCTGGCTGTCGATCCGTCTTTCAGTGTGTTTGTGCTGTCTGTCAGCAGTGTGCCTCCACTGAAGATCAGCTTGTAGCCAGCAGAGAGGCACGGTGAAGCCGACCCCACTCGGGAAAATAATACTAAACACGTGTTAGCACAGCAGCTGTTAGCTTAGCACTAGTTCACATAACCTCGCCGAACACACATTGGCTAGTAGCAGTGTGTTAGCGTTTCATCTAGCAAAGTCGTGATATGCGTGTGGGAGGAAGCTGTGAGTTATATGAATCATTAAGTTCTCGGTTTGTTCTTCAGGTATTTTGGCTGTCAGGGAGCTTCCTGTACTTTCCCCCTGCCAGTGTGTGAGGCAGGAATCATTAGAACAAGAGGAACATGCAGAGATATGGAGATTTTTCCCCTTTGCTTTTTTTAGTAAGAATTCTTAGTCAAAACCTCTCTCAGTAACAGCGGCTGGCACGATAGACATGTTTGGGAAATCAACATCTGGTCATTTGGTCAAATAGTATCCATATGTGTCAGAACAGCGTCTGGTTGTGAGTTGAAGCTCAGCTATGTGATCCAGTCAGCATCATTAACTGCTTGTCTGGCTCCTTATTAGGAGAGATTTGAGGGAGTCCAGACAAAGTTTTAGAACTTTGAAAAGGTCAAAATTAACAAGCTCTAATTTCTAATGCAGCTTTTCCGTGATACGCGCTGATTAATGAAAACAAAATTAAAACACAGTTCGTGTCACAGCAAGTTTTTATTCTGGCTATCCGCCGAATCAACTGCTTTTCAAAGAGTGGAAAAGTAGAATTTGACATCTGGTCAAGAAATCAATTTGTTAATTATTTATTGTATAAGAGGCCAGCTTTAAAGGTTAATGAGCTAAAACTCAAATATTATCTGTTAAGTTAACGTTGGTGTTTTTTGACTGCCGTCCTTGTTTTTAACAACCATAACGAAAAACTGAAAATATGGCTTCTGCCTAAAACTTCTGTTTTGATATGAAATCAAGTAGGGAAAGACTTGATAGTCTAGTCCAGTGGTTTTCAAAATCCTCAAGTGGGTTGTAGATCAAAGACTCTGGAACAATGTCAGGCTTTGAAGTCAGTTTGATTTAGTGGCCTGACTGTATATTTACGTCATGTGATGCACAGAGGCCCAAAAAGGCTTCCCCCCACAAGCTTAGATTGTAAAATAAGCAGGTGTATAATATTTATTTTTTTTAGTGTGACAACCCCCTCTAAATGTACTCATTTCACTATCAGAACTTCATCCATTGGATCCGATAACATTTGGAAAGTCTAGAGGAGCCTCACGATTAAATCATTTTACCCCTATTCAAACTAGCGGAGCGCTGAACCTTAAGTTAGCCGGCTTGGCTGGCAGAAGTCTCCGGTCTGCATGCTCTATGGGCCTCACAATGCAGAAACTATGCGTAAAATCAGGCTAAATTAAAGCTGCTGTAAGCGTTGCTGTCATTTTAGCTAACTTCCTGTCTGTTTTGCCATTCACAATCCCCTCCCTCCTCTCTATGTCACCACATGAACGTGTACTATCTCTGGCAAACAGTAATCGCCATTGCGGATCCAGCTCTCAGCACGTTCATGAGCACATAGGATCTCTTTTTGGAGTTCTCTGTCCTGATTGGATGAAGTGGGCAGGGATACCAGAAAAAAATATTTTCTCCTCTACTGCATGAGCAGGAGGAGGAGAGACTTGGGTTACTGACCAAACACTCTATAACAGTGAATACTGTTGTAATACAGAGCCATTTAACACGTATTTTAATAAAAATATATCACTTACAGCAGCTTTAATACCCGGATGCTGTATGTCATGCTCTTCTGAGCAGCTTTCATAGGAATGAATGGGTCCTCGCCTCTGATGCTGTATTTAGTTCTCAATATACGTCCATAGTTGTAGGTCAAGTTTTATCGCATTTTTTGGAAGTTGGAACATAGAAGTGGAGTTTGATCTTCAAACCTAAAAATAAAAAAAACATATCCAGAGGAGATTGCTTAAGACAAAATCCTCTCAAATTGGGGGTCTGTGGTCTAATGTGCATCTATGATTTGGGTCCTTGATATGAAAAAGTTTGAGAACTCCTGGTCGAGTCTAGGATCTTTCAGTTTACACCAATCTAGACTAATAGATTATTGCAGTACAGTTCTCTGAAAACACAGTTTCTTCCATGTTAGCTTCTCTTCAGCTTTGGCTCTGAATCACTAAATTTTATTGGGTGTGCTAAATGGTCTGAACAACACAGACATGCGTAATGTTAGATTGTTTACTGAGTGAGAGGCTCAACTCTAAACACCCAGAGTGACTGACAGCAGGCCCGTAAACACAAACAGGAGAAGCATGGAGGAGACAACAATCTGTTTACACATACTGCACATGTGCATACCCAACCTGTGAAGATCTGAACATCTGATAATTTCATGGAAGTGTTAACTTGTTAAAGCTTCTCCTCAGGTCTATAAAGCCTCCGTTATATAAAGATAAGCCTGTGTAACCAGTCAAACCAGTGCCGTACTTTCTACTTTTTCTTCTCTCCTCTCTCCTACTGTCCTCATTCATTAAATTTTATCCTCTCATCTCTAAACCTCCCCCCTCCTGTCATCTCCTCTGTCCTCTGTCCTCACTCATTCTCTCTCCTCTGTTCCCCTCTCTCTGCCGTGCTCCAAAAACTGTTAAAGTTATCAGCCTCACTGCTGGCTCAGGGTCAGGACATCTGTCTTCTATCAACGCCAGGATATAAGAATATTTCACCTAACATCCACATAGGTCCACCATATACTGACACACACACACACACACACACACACACACACACACACACACACACACACACACACACACACACACACACAAAACCATGCTATAATTCAGCACTGCATTGAGCAGTTTCCTTATAGGGAGATTGAAGGTGGTGGTTGTAGGGGGGTTGCATGTCGGGACCAGCTGTGCTTGTTACCTCGTGTTGGAGTGTGCAGTTAAAGCAAAAATGCACCTTTGTTTTTCTTTAGATATCTACATAGTTGTGTAGATAGTGTTTGATTTTGATTCAGTGGAAAAGAGATGCACACTGCAGAGAGAGAGCGCACTGTTGGGGAGCATCTTTATCTTGTTTTCTGGCAGACACACAAAATGAAATCAAAAGAATAAAGAGTTGGCATTAGGAGAAAACAGAGATGGTCAGTCAAACAAAATTAACATCCACAGGGAAGAAACTACCTTTGATTAAGTCAGGAGAGAAACTGAAAAAAGAAAGGTGTTGACTTGAAATAATCACCTAATGTAAGCTGCGATGTCATCCTCAACCTGAAGAGAGACTGAACCCAATGACCAAAAAATACTGACAGTCTGTTTTCATCAGAGGAAACTGTTGGGTGCTGAGCTTTGGGGTGACAGCTAGGTGGGTGTGTGCCTGTATTTTGTCAATACAGTTTCGTCAAAACCTCATAGTGTTTAAATCAGAAAAAAACTTAATGACGTCCGCTGAGCAGGTTATGTTTTTACCTGTGTCCGTTGGTTGGTTGGTTGGTTGGTTGGTCGGTCGGTCGGTCGGTCGGTCGGTCGGTCGGTCGGTCGGTCGGTCAGCAGGATTACAGAAAACTACTGAATGGATTGTCACAAAATTTGGATGGAGGATGTGTATCAGCCCAGAATAGAGCCCAGTAGCTTTTGGCGTGGATCCAGATGAAGGGATGGATCCAGGAATTTTTTTGTTACCTTCTTTAAAATTTTTCAGCATTTTTTCAACTTTCTTTTGTTAATTTCTCAGGGAATAATTCATGGATCTTCATGAAAAAGATCATGCCTATTTAGATGGCTGGTATGTATGATAGATTAGATGGCGTGGCGCAGATTTGACATTACAACATTGAGTGTGCAATTTGCACCTCAGTCTGCTGATCCTCCAGGACGTATCCTGGTTTAAATGTGGCTCAGACAGCCCTGTTGCCGTCGACCTTAGTCTGATGAGGGCCTTGAATTGTCAGACAGTCAGACACAGCTACATGACTGTGGTCTGCCACACTGTCTCTCACATACTGCACTCCCTCCCTTGCACTGGCACGTAGTATATGTCTGAAAGATTACATCAGTGTTTGCTGAAGGTATTTTTAGTCTCTGCTAGATTTAGGTTCAGTGGGCTTCAGCAGGTATTTTCCCAACCAAGTTATAATTCTTCATGACATTTAAATCAACATTTGCATTGATGTTTTAAGAAGTGATGATTATACTGTATATTATATTTGGTACATTATGGGAGTGTGGTTTGTTTAACTTGTTTAACTGAAAGAGAAACTTAAATGCGAATGATTGGGTTATATATGTACAGTATTTGACTAATCTACTGCACTTTGTCAAACCTCATGTGACCTGATGTTACAGTAAATGCCAGTGGTCTAAACAGTATATATAGTTGGGTAGATCTATCTGTATGTGGTACATTAAAGGACTGTCTGTATAAGAGTGACCAGGAGAGAACAGGGCCTTGGTCTGACTAGTTAAAAAAATTAAATCCATACAGAAATATTTTCACTCTTACCAAATCCCTTCTGCTTTATTTGCTCTCATATGCTTTAGTGTGATTTCTGACTCAATATCTTTCATAGGAAAGTGCGCATATCATAGTTGTAATTAGAGCAAAAAGTACAGCTGGTTGTTTTATGTAATGGCAACATTTTACAAAGCTTTTATTCAGGGCTGTTCTGAATAGTTCAAAGCTTCATTCATCAACATATGAATGCGTCGAAGCAAGTTGGGAGCAGAATTTCTGTATTTGTACTCACGTTGTCTGAACAACAATTCAGAACAACTAAGGGTTCATTTGCAGGGTTGATTGCTTACTTAGCCCCATAAAGGTATATAACATTAATAATAATCACACATTAGTCATATTTTTATGAAGTCATTTATTAAAAAAAACATTAAACAGGATAAAAATCTAGCTTTTTCTAGCAACTTCTTCATTCCTTTTTTTCTTTTCATGACTGACTTTCATTGGTAGTGAAAGTCCCAAAAACAGTTCTTGTCCTCTGAAAAGCAAAGGCGAACATCACACTTGCTGCACTGTGTGTTGGTGTATCCTTTATTGCAGTGTCTGCAGCGTCCTCTCCCTGTTTTCACTGGGAAATGCGCAACTAGGTCCTTGCGTACATCCAATGGGAGGTGTGCACATCTCTTGGATGGTCTCTTCTGAGCATTCAGAGGGCTTCCTGATGTCACTGTCTGTGTTGCTGGGCTCCCTTTGCCTGAAGATGGTCAGCCTCTCTTTGGAGTTTGGAGTGTTGTGTTCACCAGGATGAGAGAGGATGCTAGCTGTGCCTGAAACTGTCTCCTGTTCATTGTCTCTTTGCTAGACATCTTGAGAGCTTTGCAGTCCTGCTTGTAGAGGAGCCAGACATTGACCACAGCGAGGATGATGGTGTGCCAGAAGATGTACATGTACCAGCGACGGGATTTGATGGGGAACTTATATTTGTCTGCATAAATGTTGTAGTTCTGACCTTCTGGAAGTGTGGAAGCAAGCTTCATCACAACATCACCTGACAATCCACGTTCAGATTTGGCTCGTATTCTGTTGACACTGCCTTGGTAGACATCGAAGTCACACATCATGCCAGAGATTCCAGTTCTCACCCACACTTTGAATCCCCATGGGTTTGGCTTGCCTCGCATATATTGCTTGATGCTGCTGAATTTCCCCTTGAAAGGAATCATCATCTCATCCACAGAGTTGTGCTCTTCTGGTACCACCTGCAGGCATTTCTCTCTGAATGAATCAAGCCATGGTCTGAGTTTCCATAGTTTGTCTTTCTTTTCCGTCTCAGATACTGTCATGTTGTTTACAAAATGTAATGACGTCAACAGGGATTGGAATCTGTTGTGTGGCATCACATCAGCAACAGGTGTGTCTGTCTCCCAATACATACGGGTTCCAGCCATTTGTACTAGGCCCATCTTCAGGTACATGCCAAACATTTTTTCAATTTCCTTTGCAGTGGTGTTTACAGATGTTCCATGTGTCTGAAAGCTTGTCATGTCTTCGGACACAAACTTCTGGAAGTGTTCCAATGGTGTGTGGAGGGAAATGTCATCTCCTGTGATATCCAGACCAGTAAAATCAGTGTGGGACTGATGAAATCTTTTTTCAGCCAGCGATACCTGTCACGGGGCATGGTGTGTTTGTTTGTTTGTTTGTTTGTGGCTCGATGTCCGCGTAATTATCAGCTGGACAGTCCATGGGTGGTTGGTTTTCTTTGTCCACTTGTTGACAGACATCTTCATCTGAGTCTTCATCACTCTCATCAGTGTCATCGAGTTCCATCTCAACTTCACTCTCTCCAATTTGGATGATATCAATCACATCCTGCACACGGCATCGCGGCTCTCTCCTTGCTGGTGGCATTCTGAAAATAAAATATAAATTAATTAATATGTATAAATATGCTTTTTATATTGTAGTTCATAACCTGAAGGAATAGATAGGGTGGTGGACCAAGTGCTCAGGGTAGAAATGTTTTCCAGGCCGACAATACTGTCTGCTCATTGTAAGTCGCTTTGGACAAAAAGGCGTCTGCTAAATGCCCTAAATGTAAATGTAAATGGCTTAGCCTATGCTCTCTACTTATCATGCTAAAAGACATATGCACTCACATCCACACCCCACATTCAGGAACATTTTCACCTTTCCCAGAACTGAATTGTCTGTTGATATCCTCTTTGTGGACAGTCATGGAATTTTAGGTCAGTCTGATCAAATTAACTACATTTTTTAGAGATAAAACTTTTAAATCAGTCAAATTTGACCAGAACACAACACAAGGGTAGTATGTATACTGTCCATGTATATGAAAATACTCTGTTTCAGGCAGTGGTGTAGTGGAGGGAATACAACCTGTTTGTGTCCACTGCAACAAGCCTGCTATTTTGACTACCACACTCACCCAGTGTTGTAGAATTGCAACAAATATATAACAAGCTCTAAATGAAATTTGATGAATCTATACCACAATAACTACATATGAAAATGTTCTAGACATTGTAATAACAACAACAAAAATTTAAAAGACATTTTACTTACTTGAATCTGATGAATCCAGTCCAATGAAACAAAGAGATGTTGTTCGAAGGAAACCTTGAGAGGTTGTGTGAGTTCATGGCCATTAGGCGGGACTTATAAACAAATGTACTATCCAATAGCATTGTGAGACTGAACAATAGGACCCAATGACTATGTAAATGTGGTAAAAAAGAAGATAAAGTATAACAGATTGTTTTTTAGGATGGCTAAAGGTAACGTTGTAATATCACAACGAGGGGTTTTACAGGACAACATTTTACAAAGCTTTTATTCAGGGCTGTTCTGAATAGTTCAAAGCTTCATTCATCAACATATGAATGCGTCGAAGCAAGATGGATGTTACCATAACAGAAATTCACAACATGTTTTTATCAAACAAAATATTCTGCTTTAAGCCATATTTTTGGCATTCAGCCTTGCAATACAACATTTTCACTAAATTCAATGGACATTTTCCATTAACCTGCATTTACAGCATGGTCTAACAGCACCATAAATTACATTTTTATAGCCACAATAGCAAAACAAATCTGTTTCATCTCTGATACTATTAAAAAAATACTGAGATATATATGTGACATTTCATATTTAAGTGTCTAAAAACGACTAGACCTTTGTTGAATATTTTGTCAAGTTTTGTTCTTATGTTATCCCAAATGTTCCCAACAATGTTTGAGCCCAGAAATCTATAAGTTTCCTCAAGATGAGGTTATTAGGGTTGCCTGTCGCCATAACCTCCAAATAGATTTTCATCATCAATGATGTTTTTTCAACAATCAAGAAAGCAATTAATCATCATCAAACTACGTCTTTCGATTGTAATTGTTTTGATTGAGAGACCCCTAGGCAGAAAATATGAGACATTCTTTGCAGCCCTACTTTCATTCGTTATTTTCAGAAAGTCTCGTCAAGTGCAACATATTTTTGTCTCACCACTGCAGTCTGTCTGCTGCCTGTATTTTTGAAACCAGAAGTGTGCAGATGTGGCAGCTTGGTAGGTGGGAGGGATATAAGAGGTCACACATTTTCTGGCGAAACACATACATATTATCCAAGAACAGAATTTTGTTCAACCATGCACACACTTCGACTCTGCGTTCTCTACAGTCGGCGGCAGAGTTTGGCCGACCTCTCTGTCCTTTCCTGCATGTGTAAAAGAGCAGAGCACCAGCTGATACTCGGGCCGGATCGACTCATAAAGGGTCCTTTGATTCTCTGGGGCTGGGTGGGGGGCAGAGTGGGTGTGTTGGGGTGGCTGGTGTGGCTTTAACACCACTACACCTACTCAACACTAATTTCAGCCCACCTGTGCCAGCTGCCTTGAAAAGAAACACTTTCTCTTACACACACAAACATGCAGCCTTTGCACTCTAGTGCGTGCACTCTCTCACCCCGTCTGCCTCCGTGTAAACACACAGAGAGGATGGAGGCCTATCATGACTCTGCAGGTTCATGCGCAGGTGACCCAGTTCTGGAAATGTTCACTCCTTCATTTCTCCACTTCTCTGGTTTCTTTTCCTCTCGCTCCTTCCACCTTGAAATAACAATAATAAAATCCACTGGCTCTTATATTGAATTTGAAAGTTTATATTTCTCCACAATCGTCGTATTTCACCCAAGCTGTCACAGCAATAGGAACCATCTCTCTCGTTTGGCTCCGGCAGATTTTTCAGCTTTGCTGCGCTTGTATTTTCTATATTTACCATAAAATATGCCGAGCTCGTCCCGTTTGGAAACCAGAGAAGATGAACTATGTCGAAACGTATTTTTAATTACACTGTACTCTGAGAAGGGAAAAAAAAGTGCGCTGAAATTACGCTTTATTATATGGTTCTCGATCCTCCCAGCCAAAAGCAACTCATTCCATTTTGTTTTAAGGCCATCTTTTCTTCCCCTCCTCCTTCCTAAAGTGGTTTTCAGGACTGCTCCGCTGCAGTCTTACCCTTTCTTTGACATGCTAGGAGCCCCAGCGCCTGCCAATAAAATAAATAGCAGCGGACTTGATTATACAGGGATAGACTGGCGAAACACTGCACCCGTTTAGTTTGGAAAGCCCAAATAGATGAGGCCTTATTCAACCCACTGAACCAGAGAACCCAATTGTACGAGTGTCTGAATAAGTGGGTGGCTACGTGCTGCTACCTCAGATAGTCTCTGCTTCCTTTTTATATACCAGCTCAGGCCTCTTGGTGAACCGTCTTTCTGTGGTCAACAGCAGCCTCGTCACTTTACTCCCAGTGGAGGACAGTAGCTTCTTTTAAAGAAGGCCTCTGCTGGCTCAGCGTCTCCTCACAGTAAAATGAGGGCTGCTGTCCTGTTGAAGGGAGAGACGGATTATGTTTTTCAGAGGCCCACCCAGGCATCTCACCACCAACACCACAATGAGGGCTGGAGGAGGCCAGAGTTTGAACACTGACCACAGCTTACCTTTGCCAAGATTATATTTTGTCGTTGTCTAGTCTTTTTTAGAATACACAGACCCTGAATGGCTGGAGAGTAAAATGGGATTAAAGGTCAGGAGATAGGTTGTTTAATTTAGCTCTTATGCCCACTGTGGGGCAGACATGCTTTCCCACATTTAATCTTGTTGTCCTGCCCACAGCTTGGCTCTTCTTGATCATTTTTCTTTAACACCCTGTCTGAAGGTCTTGATCTTTTCCCATATATTGCTGTCTTTGATGTGTCCCCTGTTAAAGGCGGCAGGTTTACTAAATACCAGGCTGACCTTTCCACACTCACTTCTCTCTTTTCTCTCCTGTATTAACTCTCTAACCTTGATAG
Organism: Pagrus major; assembly: GCF_040436345.1. Lineage (NCBI taxonomy): Eukaryota > Metazoa > Chordata > Actinopteri > Spariformes > Sparidae > Pagrus > Pagrus major. The sequence continues at coordinate 37,857,503 of NC_133218.1, forward strand.
ACATTTGATTTGATCAATACCTCTCTATTTCTTCTCTATTTGTTTTTTCTTTTAAATCTTTTTTTTAAATTTGTCAGTCAAGGTAGTTTATTTTGTTGCCCCAAGGAAATGTGGGAGGGGGGGCAGGTGGGCGAGAGGCCAAATCTGGGTTAATTTGAGTTTGTTTTGTGCTGTCTGTCTTTTGCAACCTCTGCCAAGGAGGTTATGTTTCCACCCGTTTCAATTTGTTTATTTGTCGGTCTGTTGGTTTGTTAGCAGGATTACACAAAAACTACTGAACGGATTTTCACGAATCTTGGATGGAGGATGGATCTTGGCTCAGAATAGACCTGATTAACTTTTGGTGTGGATCTGGCTAAAGAGATGGATCAAGGAATTTTTTCTCACCTTCTTTAACACTGAGAGAGAAAGCTTCCCCCCCTTATTTTCTCAGGGAATAATGCATAGATCTTGATGAAAAATCTAAATCAGGCATATTTAGGCAGCTGGAATCTATGAGTGAGAACAAATGCAGGTCCTAATAAAAATCTGCATCTTGTGATTTTAAATATAACCTTCATTGAATTACAGGGGACTGTTTGGCCATTCAAGTGTTTGTTTATGGGTTGGAACAGTTTTACATGTCAGAAAACCATCAGGCTTCGTATTTGCAGCTAGTACCTGTGCTATCCGTATCATGCGGATGGGTGAAGGGTGGCAGCTGTAGTGGTCAGACGGTGGAAGTTCCAGATGTGGTTGGTAGACAGCAGGGGTACCTGCTGGCTGTCAGCTTCTTTACACTTGAGACAGGAAGTGATTTCTGGGGAGTTAATATGATTGAATTTTTAGACTTTAAGAGAAACGTGTGAAGGAGGAGGGTAAAGAGAGCACACCAACTTAACTGTGAGCTAGCCAGAGGCGCCAGCTACTCTTACACCACTCTGCTTTGTATATTTCTTTCCCTCTCTCTTTCTTTTCCTCTGTGTGTATCTCTTTCTCTCTGCTTATTCAGGGTTTATCTCCCTCTCCCTGTTATTCCTGCTAGGGATATTTAGCAAACGTCTGGTCAAAGGCCCAGCCTGTCCACAGGTCTGGATCAGATTTACTCAGGGCTTAGGGCTCTGTTTAGCGCTCTTTGCTTTGAGAAGAGGGTGAGGGCAAGAGAGGGAATTTCTAACATTGTGGTTAGAGGATATTTGAGATAGAGGGGCAGGGGAAATCCCTACAGGACATATCCCTCTTTCTTCTATCTTTGAGTAAATCAGTTTCTGCCACTGGAGTCAAAGCAGTGCACAAGAAAAACCACAAAATCCCTGTTACCATGTGACAGTTAAAGACTAACTCCACCAATTTTACATATTAAAGTCTGTTTACAGGTCTTGGGAGAGTACTACTGCATATTTAAAAAAAACAAAAAGTAGTATAAAGCCTTTGGTGGCTCACGGGGAAGTGGAATAAAAAAAGGCAATATCTCTGGTATTGATTTATGGTTTATGACTCAGCAATTTGTTATCTGTCTTCATTATAATTGTTATGTTTGTTTTATGTCTTCAACTGTGTAACTGTGCTGCTGCCTGTCTTGTCCAGGACTCTTGAAAACAGATTTTTAATCTCAATAAAACTTCTTTCCTGGTTAAATTAAGGTTTAATTAGGACAAGCTGTTTGCTATTCCTGTTTCAGTGAAAGGTGAATCATTCTGACATATGACTTTCTCCTCTGCCCTCTTTGCCCTCCCTTCCTTGACTATTCATCTTCTGCCTCCCCTTCAACCACACCATTCCTCCAGTCATCCGCCTCAGTTGAAGGACCAGGGTGGTCCTGGGGCTCCGCAGCAACCTCTGTCCCCAGCCCAGCTGCCTGAAGAGGCAGAGTGCCTGACGGTGCCCAAATACAAGAGAGACCTGGTGCAGAAGCTAAAGATCCTGCGGCAGGAGCTTTCTCAGCAGCAGCCCCAGGCCGGACACTGCCGCATCGAGGTCTGCCGCGAGGAGATATTTGAGGTAAAACAAACAAAAACCTGAGTAGAGGATGACCCTTTCACATCCAAACATGTTAACAATGCAACTTTTTTTGTACAAAATGCTCCACTTCAGGAGTGCAGATGTTCAGCGAGAAAAATAGTCTTGATGCCCGTAAACATGACGCCCTAACCTACAATTTCTGATGTGCTTTAAACCATAAAAGGAAACATTTGGTTGGCTGTTGAAGGGCATGTGAGCACAGCTTTCACATAAATTAATGCAAAACACGGAATTTACCGTGAATTTCGATAACATGCCTTGAAAATGTGATCTTGAAATTCATCATCTGGCTTTCAAAGCATCACAAAATGCAAACCCTGAAACAATAGCAGAATGCCCACCAAACACAGATCTTTGCATTTTACTGGCATTTTTTCACCCCATTTACGATATGCACCAGAAAACGGCCCAGGGCAGCACAGAACCAGTACTCAGAACTGCTTTATGGTTTCCAGGGAAAAGCAGAACAGAAAGTCCTTCAAAACACCACAAAAAAACTATTTCTCTGTTACTTTTCTTCTCCTCCTCTGTCTCTTTCTCTTGCTCTCCCAATCATTTGTTCTACCAAGGCGAGGCATTCTTTCTGGATGATTTCAGCAGTTAAAGAGATGTGGAGGGGAGGGGAGGGAGAAGGGGTGAGGAAAGGAGCGAAGGCAGCAGTGGCAAGTATTCGGGGCCAGACATAACTTCATAACTACAAGTTGAGCAATGAAAAATATGACTTCATCCTCCTTCGACGTGACAGCTGTGGAAGGGGAAAGTTAAGTGTGAAAACCAGCCCTGCAGATCCACTTGAGGTTTTCATGCAGGAACCAGCGCTGCAGTGTGTTCACGAGAATGTGCACATTCTCACAAATGCTGTAGTCTGGTTTTCTATCAAGGCGCGTTCTGTGCCGCAGGTTTAAATATGATTAACACAAATAAAATCACTTGGTGTACAAGTTTTCGATATTTCAGACACTTTGCATACAAATATTTTTGCCCACCAACATGTTGGATAACTTTAGTTTAGAGCGTCTTAAACTTGTTGAATAGTATCTTACAACCAACTGTGTAGCCAAGCTCTGTCATGCTTCACAGATGCAGCAGCGCTGTTGCTGTGGCAGGATATTGTTTACTGTGGCACAGCCTCTGAGTCTTTGGACTCCTCTAAGAGGACAGACATGGAGATGACTCTTACGTAATGTCAAAAGGAAACACACTGACTATTTGTTTATTTGTAACTGAGGGGAGAGACACAGTGAGGAGAGGCAAGAGAGGCAAGTGTTACCAGGATGCATTGCTCAGTTATTATTTTTAAAGCAACATTGTAACTGTAAGATTTCATGTTTGTAGGCTTGTAGTTATATCTGAAGGTGTGTGTTTATCCCATAACAATCCTGACACCAGCGAACCCTCCAAAGTTATTTACTATTTTCACATCCAGCAAAGGTAATAGTGATGTCTTTCAAATTATACTGTAGATATTAAAGCTGGTCTTGTTTTCTTTACTGTATTATAATACATTTTGGTGTATGTGTTGAATTGTAGGAGTCGTACCGGCAAGTGATGAAGATGCGTCCAAAGGATCTCTGGAAAAGACTGATGATCAAATTCAGAGGAGAAGAGGGACTGGACTATGGTGGGGTAGCAAGGTACTTTGTCACATTTGACGTTTCACGTTTGATTTTCTGTGGATTAAAATGTCAGCGACCTCTTTAGAACATAGCACTGAGCAGCATAAAAGGACCAACCAAGAAAACATAAAATGATTAAAAGAAACTACCTTGCGAGGAAGCTGGATTCACAAGATCACATGATCATGTGTCAACTTGTATCACATAGAACTTTAGCTCCTCTCCTGACTGACTGTGCAAGACTTTAATTTACTAAGCGGCACCGCTGGTAGCCCTCTTCTACTAGTGATCTGATAGGTTGAAGTTAGCACGATTGTACTTGTTTGAGCATTATTTGTAGTACATTTTTCACAATGTGTGTGTGTGTGTGTGTGTGTGTGTGTGTGTTTGTGTGTGTGTGTGCGTGTGTGCGTGTGTGTTAGGGAGTGGTTATACCTACTGTCCCACGAGATGCTGAACCCTTACTACGGCCTGTTCCAGTATTCTAGAGATGACATCTACACTCTGCAGATTAACCCCGACTCTGCTGTCAACCCGGTATGAATTATTTTGTTTTTTGTAATTGTCATTTGGGATGATTGAGGGGCAACAGTAGCTCAGTCTGTACGACTTGGCCAGCATTGACATATGTGGACTGGTAGCTGGAGCGGTGCCAATTCACATCCTGGGCACTGTCAAAGTTCCCTTGAGCAAGGCACTTAGAATTTAAAGCTGTATAATCCAAATCTGTATCCATAATATGAAAATGATATGACTGAAAGCCTTCATATTAATACCTCTTTTAATGTGCAGGAGCACCTGTCGTACTTCCACTTTGTGGGTCGCATCATGGGCATGGCGGTGTTTCACGGCCACTACATTGACGGAGGCTTCACGCTGCCCTTCTACAAACAGCTGCTGGGCAAACCGATCACGCTGGACGATATGGAGTCAGTCGACCCCGACCTCCACAACAGCCTTGTCTGGATCCTGTAAGACTTTTTTTGTTTGTTTCCCGGCAACCCAAGTTAGAGGAAACACTACCTGCACTGAAAGCAATTTTCTTGTCAAAACAAGTATAAATAGAGGTTACCCAGCATCAAATTTTAATGTTGTCTTCTATAACTTAACCTGTAGGTTTTCCTATTTTAACAGTTGAGCTGTAAAAATCTTTCACTGATGCCTTAATATTTAACATTTCTTCAAGAAGCAGTTGATTACAGGTGTAAATTGTATCAGGAGATGAGATAGAAAATCATACATAAAAAAGGTTCAGAGTGCACATACTTCAGACACTCTCACAAGCTTGACAAATTTGTCTTAAACTTTCTAATGACTGAAGTGCCCTCTGCTGTCAGGAAAGATGATGACATCTAATCTTTGAAATGAACATCCTCGTTGGTTCAGGCATGCTCCTGCATGTTGTGACACAGAGATTGTGTATTTTGAAGATTGAGTGTTTTCCACATGGGGATGGGATCTTCTCTTGATAAGACCTAAATATTCTTACTTATGATGATGTCGTCCACTATTATGTCTGTGAGGAAATAATCTCTTTGAAGTCATTTATGACCATGTGAAGGTTAAGTGTAACATATGCTGTTTTTTCATGAACACAAAGTTCATTACAGCAATTAAAAGAAACCAAATATAACAAAAAAAATAATCACAGCTGTACACTTTAAATATGTAAGTCTGAGGTGCTGAGAGCAGGTCACTGCTGTCTGAGTTTTGTTGGACCAAATTCTTGAAAAAGACAGAAAATCTGAGTGAATGGAAATACTTTCTGAAGCAGCTCTGAGCTGATTCCTGTTGTTACCTACCCTCTCCCTCTAACCTGCCCTCCCCCCTCTTCAGGGACAATGACATCACTGGCGTGCTGGACCACACTTTCTGTGTGGAGCACAATGCCTACGGAGAAATCATCCAACATGAACTGAAACCCAACGGCAAGAGCATCCCCGTCTCAGAGGACACCAAGAAGGAGTATGTCAGGTATGGAGAAACACAAAGAGTGAGACGAAACTCATTTTCAGCCCACATAAGTATAATATTTTCACTGTTTTCATACAACTTTTCTGTGGCAGTCCATAATGTTGCCTTGCCATTCATTCATTGTCGTGATGATGAACACTCCCTTTGTGTTTCTTCCTCTTCCTACCACCTTCATGTTCTCTGCAGGTTGTATGTGAACTGGCGTTTCTTGCATGGCATCGAGGCTCAGTTTCTGGCTCTGCAGAAAGGCTTCAATGAGGTTATTCCTCAGCACCTGCTCAAATCCTTCGATGAGAAAGAACTGGAGGTAAAAAAAAGAAAAAATATTATTTCAAAAGAAGAGTAATCAAGTTACAGTAACAGCTATGACCAGCTTCTCTTCTTATAAAATTCAAGTTAATATTTAAGTTTATGTCTCCCTCTCTCCTTACAGCTGATAGTTTGTGGACTGGGAAAGATCGACATCTCTGACTGGAAGTCCAACACCCGTCTGAAGCACTGCACCCCCGACAGCAACATCGTCAAGTGGTTTTGGAAAGCTGTGGAGTCATTTGATGAGGAGAGGAGGGCCCGGCTTCTGCAGTTTGTTACCGGATCATCCAGAGTCCCGCTGCAAGGCTTCAAGGCTTTACAAGGTACTTATTTTATTTATCTTAGAACACGCAAAATTCCAGAAGCATATTTTAATTTTTTCTAAAGTCCAGTGAAAGAAAACCTCAGATAAACAAACACATGTCTGGTCAAAGCTTATGGAAGAGAGTTAAAAAAGGGTTAAGGTCTTTATTAGCTGAGGTGATAATGAGTAACTTCACAGTGGAATTTGATGCTGAACTGCAGCTGATGGATACTGTTTGTGTTTTGACTGCAGGTGCTGCTGGGCCCAGACTCTTCACCATTCATCAGATTGATGCTAACACCAACAACCTGCCCAAAGCCCATACCTGGTGTGTGTCAAATGCACCTGCAGACCCAATCTTTATAATGATAATGAAAAACCATATTATATCTTTACTCATGTGAACTCTTTGTCTCCCCTTCAGCTTCAATCGGATTGACATTCCGCCCTACGAGAGCTACGACAAGCTCTACGACAAGCTGCTGACGGCGATCGAGGAGACCTGCGGCTTCGCAGTGGAATGAGAGACACGTCGGAGTGTGTGTTTGTGTGTGAACATGTGTAACTGTGTGCAGGACTCTTGATAGACTATTATTGTGACTGCGACGTGCGACAGGCTCACTCAGAGCCTGATACGAGCCTTCGACCAGCCTGCAGTCTTCCTCTTCTCTCACCGCTCTCCACATTCTTCCCTTATCGAAATCTGTCTGAACAGCTGCTAGAGAGTCATCCTGTTATCGATTTTCTATTCATTTTTATGCTGGTTTTTTTTGGTGTAGTTTGTGTGAAATAAGGAGAGCAAAGAGAGCTGCAGCATTGTGAGTTTGCATTCAGAAACGGAACCTGCCTAAAATCCAATCAAATCAGGATGCAGCTTAATCAACTTCCAGATCAACATCTTTCAAAAGTGTTTCTTTAAAAAAAATTGAAAAAAACTCTCCCTAGACATTTGAGAACAGTGAGTCACTGTTTTGTTTTGTAATTTAAACTGATTGAAATGATCCTTGTCATGCTACTGAAGCTTTTACACTGCAGGTAGCCATTTCTTGCCCTTAGTAGCAATCTTAACCTCAAACAATACACCTTCCAGTCCTCATGGCTGCAGAGTTGGTGTGCTTCATCCTGTAGGAGCGCCACAAATCCATCCTACCTCAGTGTGTAATATGTCGATATTTGAAGGGTTTCATTCCAAAATGCTGTGTATTCTCATTTAGAAAATCTTGAGTTTTTACAACAATCCTCTGCGGTTAGTTTAATTGCTTCCTAGCAGTCATTAAGTAACTGTAAAACCGTGTAATTTCAATTAGTGAATATCTGATTTTGAAATGGAACTCGTACAGACTGACCTGGATGTGGGTCTGATGTTTTGTGGCGTTTGTGGAGTCGAGCTTGTGGTGGATCGTTTGAAGATGAGGGACGGACTCTGGATGAGAAGAATCTTATTTTTTCCCTTCAATCACTGCAGTGTGACCACAGCTCTTGTAAACGTGTGTGTGTGTCTGTGTGTTTCTGCATGTGTATAAAATTGTGCACCTGTATGTGAGGAAGGTAGACATGTTGTAGATTAATTCCCCGTCACCTCTACTACCACAGCGTCCTGTGTTTTAAGCTGCAGAGCTGATTGAACCTCACTATTTGAGCTTGGTTCGTTTTCTCTCGTTGACAGATTTGCCTCCAGCAGTTAAAAAGTGTGCACGTTTTTGAATTTTTTTTATTTCACCTAACCCGGCACACTTCCTATCAGATTATATGTGAAAAGGGCACAGCTGTCCATGGGACCAGGCTTGATTTAGAGAAGAAAAAAAAAAAAAAAGTGATTCAAAGTTTTCAGTGACATCATCAGTTTAAAAAGGCAGACGTTTTTCTTTCTCTCCATCTTGTCACTTTTGAGCACTTTACAAACTGAGCAGTGATGGCTGGAGTGCTTTCTTCACATTAGATTAAAAATATATCATGTTTCATTTGCTATACGACTACATTAGAAATATACAGAGTAAAAAGTATCTATACACCTGTAATTTTTGAGTATATATGTACAAATACATAGCTATTTTGTATATTGTTGCTTCTTCTTTCTGTTCAATTCAAATGCAAGCATGTTGGTGTCTGTCACAGACCTCTTTGCATTCTCAGGTGAAGTTGTCCTTTGTTTTTTTTTTGTTGTTTGTTTTTTTAATTTTACATTTATTAGGCTAGTGTGTGAGGAGGGGTAAAACTGGTTTTAATGGAAACTATATTTCAGATGCCCTGTTTTTAAACCCATGATAGACTGTAAAAAAAAAAGCAGTTTTCTTTTGGTTGATCACTTTCAAGTATTAACACACAAGTACCTTCATAGGAGAACATGAATGGCCATATTTGCTTCTCTGGAGGTCTGAATGCTGGTTGATGCCTCAAATCCTCAGAAGTGCAAATGTTCGGGGTTGACTGCTGCTGAACTCCTGGGTGCTACACACTGAAAATGATCAATCAAAATGAAAAGTTGCTAAAGAAAACCAGCGAGGCAACAGTGAGGACCACCTCCATCCAAAGAAAACCCTCTGCATGAATGGATGCTCAAGAAATAAAGCCTATTTATTTGCATAATTATTATTCTTAGAAAATGTTTTTGACTTGGAAAAAATCAGTTAAATGTTCTTTTTTTAATGTATGCTGCCTGCATTTATTTGTAACCATGAACAGTTTGTTAGCTGGTACTCGCAAAGCTTGAGTTTTTTATTTTAATTTTGTGGTCATCATCAGATAAAACAAAACAGATCACATGTAAGTTGTCGTCTTTGTACAGTTACAGAGAATTTATTTGATTTTTACCTTTAATAACGTGACTCAGAGGCAGGAAAATAGATGCATTACAAGTTTTTTTGCACACGTTATGCATACTTGGGCTCCAAGTTATAATCAGACACTTCCTTCTATTTACCAAATAGTTAATGGACTGATTTTTTTTAATGTAGATAACATATATATAAATATATACACACACATGTTCTTGATATGCACACATGTATGTTTGTCCAGTGCACACAGTCCACTTCTGCTCTTTGCTACTTTTTGTTGGCACCAAGTTTTCTGGCTGGTTCAGTCTTCAGTGCAAAAGTTGTTTGGGTTGAGTGCTTCCAGACGAGGGGAAATCACACTTCTCCCCGCTTAAGCAGCCAAATTGGTCCGACATCCTCGACAATTTTACAGGTTATTGTTCTTTTTTTTTTTTTTTTTTCAAGCTTAGAACGTCTGTGATATAAGGAGATTTTTGTCTCCTGATATGATGAATCTAATTGAATTGATTGAGAGCCAGTGGTCAAATTGATGATGGGTTAATTGGTTTAAAACCACAAGCTTTGTAATGTTTCTCTCCCCACACTTTTAAATTTACAGGTTTATGTGCAAGTGTGTGTGTGTGCGTGTGCGTCAATGACTTTTGATTGAATTCAGTACAAAACAGAAAAAAAATTCTTTTTTTTAACTGCACCGTGTTTTATTTCTTTTGATTTCCTATCTGTTTTTGTATTTATTATTACAGTATATGTGTTCATAGTTTTTCACATCAGCTGCTCTGTGAGCTTGTAACTGACACCTGTACATAAGGACAAATAAAGAAGCAAAGTAATACACTTCTTGTACCCTTGCAGAAAGCTGAGCAATAAAACTATGCTGTTTGGACCTCACAGCATTATGTTTTATAGAAATGTGTGTGTTACTGTCTTTTTTTACTGATAAAAGTTTGAAGAAAAAAGGGGAAAACATTGGACAGTTCACTATTTTTATTTGGTAAACTTCATATTCCTTCAAGTTTTCTGAATTATTCATTACTGAAATTGGAAATGACATTGCATCTACCAAGCTTATCATTAATATGAAACTGCCTCAGGAAATGGTTACATTTTTAAGCACTAATATATTTTAAAATATTTTATATTACAAGTAGCCTAAAGGTTCTGTGAATACAGAAGTATTGTCAGCAAAATTTGAAAAATGTTTTCTGATACATTACATAGTGGCAACAATGTATTGTAACTAAGTACATTTATGTAAGTATACTTACGTATACTTGTACTTTACTTGAATATTTCCATTTTCTGCCAGTGTACACTACATTTTGGAGGCAATTCTTGTACTTTTTACTCCACTACATTTATATGATAACTTTAGTTACTAGTTACTCTTCAGATAACATGCTGCATCAGAGACAAAGTAATATTTTGACACAATATCTGAACTTTTGTGTACTTTTTAAAACACTGCATAGTAGATGGGGTGTCAAGACACTAGTTACTGTTTTCTGCATATTTGAACACATTTTAAAAGGTTGTAATAGCTTTTATTTGCATTAAGTACGTAGTAACAATGATGGTGAGGTTAAAAGTACAGTAGTCACTGATATCATTATGGTGGAATACAGTATCTGTATGGGGATGTCTTTATGTATCAAATACATAAAGACATCCCCATACAGATACTGTATTCCACCATCCACCACTCGTTCTGACTTACGGTGGGCGGGAGGAGTCAAAAAACTGAACACAGGAGAAGAACGAGCCTCAGTTAAGCCTTTGTTTTTAGCCTTAATTCAACATATTTTAGATACAAGACATTCTCATTTAAATGGTGAATACTGAAGATTGAAGGCATAGCATTTCTGAAATGGGCTCTCAGTGACTTCTGTGCCGTCAGAACAGAAACTAAACAAGCCCCCATCGGAGGATGTCCAGGCGAGTGAAGCGAGCTGACAGTCAGCCGGCCGACCGGGCAGCACCAGACTAAACCCCGGCCCGGGATAACGTCACAGTGCTTGGGGAAAAAACTGCGGGGAAAGTTGACTTTATTTCTTATAAACTTGTAAGTGAAATACCACAAAGGTTAGAAACATGTCTGCAACTCCTGACCATGATTCTGGTGCCTCCTTTTCACGATGGAGTTAATGTAAACAGACCAGTGTTTTTTATTAAAGGAACCACTTAAACTTATTTTAATAAGTCAGCTAGTTAACTTAGTTATAACCTATGATGGCGTCCTGAACAGAGAATGAACTCTCTCTCCCTCTCTGTGAGTTGTAATCTGAATTTCTCTGGTCTTTGTTTTGGTAGCCGGGCCGCCTCGCCTCCATGATGACACCCTGATGACTGCTGCCCCCTCACACTGTGTATATAGAGAGACTGACCACACACACACACACACACACACACACACACATACACATACACATACATTAAGCAAGATGGCTGAGAGCAGTTTGAAACGTCCAGCTGAAGGCAAACTTCAAGCGTCGCCTACACAGAACAAGAAACCATGTTCTTTGGCTAAAAAGGCATCCGACAGAGAGAGAGATAAGACCAGGATCAACATCGGTCTGGCTTTTCCAAGATGGAGAGCCCTAAGAGCTGCTAGAAGGCCTCAGCTTGACCTGGAGCTGGCTTATCTTCTCCTCCATGCGTACGTTATTTGTTAGGTACATACAATGTTACAACATAGGTCCTTAAAGTCTTAAAATGTCTTAAATTTATAAATATTAGGCCATAAAAGTAATTAAATGGTCTTAAAATTGAATTTATGTGGCCATATTCCAAAAAATATTTTATCTATTTCATATATCCATCTTTTAGTTGTTGTTTGCCAAAATAAGTCATGTTATTCTGTGGGAAAGTCAACATTTTGATGTTAGAAATCTTTAAACCACTGATATTCTCTAATGTTGTCCACAAACTGTGCTCCATTAGCCAGCTTCATCACATCATGTTTGGGTTTATATATTTATATTATATTTATATTATATTATGTTTATATATTTGAGTTTTTATACTTGACCATATGTGAGCCGATTGTAACGTCATGTAAAAAACGAGACCTTCCCCGTCTCTCTCAGTTGTCTGTACAAGCCTGTGGACTATTTGTCTAAGTTGTTTAATGCTGCTGGACTGTTGATTTCTTTGTGAAAGACTCAGATTTTCCGAGACAGTCCAAAGTATGTGACTTCATGCACGTTCTTGAGTGAATCATCTCTCTGCTCAGCTAAAAGAGAGCAACAGTTAGTTTATAAATGGTGTCCGCTAACATAAACTAACGACCAGCTTCCTGCAAAACACAGTTCTACAGAGCTCTTTTAAAGGGATACTCCTCTCATATGATATTTCCCTTTTAAAAGGTTTGGGGACTCACAACAGACAGATTATAAAAGTTTGATATGCTGACATCCTGACTTTCCCTTTTCCATTTCCATTTAATCATCGTAATGTATTGCTCTAAATAACACATGCTTTTGTTGAATATTTTGCATGGATATGAAGCTTGAGTATGGTAATTATAAGATTGTATCAATGTTTTTTTTCCTTTGATATATTTTGGTCCAACTAAGAATCCAAATAATACATATTCATTAAATAAAGCTAAATCTGCCATTTAATTATCAGTAATAAATTACTATGAGTATAGGTGCAGCCCTTTAAATTCTGGGCCTCACTGGCGCTGTGAATAGTTAATGAAAAGGCTGTTTTTTGGGAGCCAATTGTCTGGTCGTGGTGAAACTGTGAGTGGGGCTTATCCTGCAGATGGGCATGGATTTAAGTTTTTCAGTGATGTGTGGGTGCATGAGGGATAAACCCACTAGCAATAGCCTCAGAGGGCTGTGGTGATAGACAAAGAATCTGGAGTTACGATATGTAACGGCTCATCACAATGGAATAGAAAGTGAACTAGTGTTACGCTAATGTTAATGTAGTGTAGAAACGAGTTGTCAGTCTCCTTCCATGTGTTTCCATACTGTATATGTTAATGTATTTGTCCATATGAATGAACCGGCAAGCTAACTGCCACGTGTTAAGACTGTAGTTATCTTCAGCCAGAGAATCAACCTCAACGGCCAACTGTAAGAAGAAGTTCTTCATCTGAAACCTGGTGAGAGGGCCTGAGTGTAAATATAAGTTTTAAGTCATTTTAAATTATACAATAATGATGAATGACAATATAACAAGTTCATTTCACAACCTGCTGAAATACACATGCGTATAGGTAAAAGTACATTTTCTTTATTCTTGTTCTGTTTATTCAGTGAAAATGTGGATTATGAATATCCATATATGAGCCCCCCAAATGAAGCTGCGTGGGAAACGTCTTCTGTCGAGTCATCTGAAAATAGAAAGGTAAATGTGACACTGACACATTTGCCAGGTAGAGCTGAAATGATTAGCTGCTCAATGAACTGACAGAAAATTAATTGCCAACCATTTTGACAATCGATGAATCTTTTTTTTCTCTAATGTATGAATTGTCTGCTTTTCTCTGTTTGATATCATTGAACCTGCTTTGGGTTTTGGACTGTTGCTAAGGTAAAACAAGCTGTTTGAATACATCTCCTTGCCCCCGAGAACAGGCTATTTTCTGTCATTTTTTGGTAGTCTAAACATCTTATCAGTTTAATGGGGAAAAAAAGAAAGAAAAATCACCAGATGGTTTGATACTGAAAAATACAAGTTATTAGCAGTGATAGTTTAAAATCTTGAAGATTGTTTAATGCGGATGTCCTCAATGAAAGGTTTCACCTAAAGTCTCCAGCTCCAAAGCTCAGAAGATACTGTCATGTGACCCTTCGGGTTGATGACTGTCTACCCATGCAGACATTTCTAGCTGAAACACATGACAGCACTTTCACTTGAATAGTAAAAAAATGCATGTAGGACCACAAACTCAGACTACAAAGTTGAGTTGCTGAAAACAGAGCCCTGTTTGTACGTCTGTTATCACATTGAAGTTATTATACTAGCTGATTGGAGCCCGACATGAAACCAAACTGTTTTGTTTGTAATAAAAGTGAATGTCAGTGGCGGTTGTAAACTATATTTATCATTGCACCGACAAAAGATTTAAGCTCATCAGTGAGCCAAGTCGTCTCTGTAGTTCTGCTTCCACCTCTGTTGATGTCTTTCAACATTTCAGCTTCAGACGTTCCACTTTAGTTTTACAATTTGCTGCACTTATTTAATATCACACTTTTCTTTTGTGACAGTTTAAATGTATCATCTTTAAATTGTAAATATTTCTACTCAGAAACTGAAGAAAATAGAGGTGAGTCATCTTGACAGCAGCACAGCCCTTCTCCAGCAAAAAAAAAGTGAAAGGGAAGTTTTACCACATTTATGTGGATTTCCATTCAGTCTTGATTATAAATGTAGTCAATTGAAGCAATACATTCCTGTGTGTGCTATATTGACCGAGAGAATCAAGTTCTCCTGCCCGTGGAGCTGTGCCAGCAGCGCCTACATGTACCAGGATGCCTACTAAACAAACTAGCAGCTCAGCGGAAATAAAAGTTTGACAAAGTTGCCAAGTAAATGAATTCCTGCTGTTTTTCTCTTTCACGTCACTATATCGTTACCTCCAGGGCGTGTCTATCAAGTACATACAATTACATACAACAGTAACACATGCCAGAACTAGCGTCCGTTTGACAAAAGCTATCGTAGCCTTTTATCCAAAATATGGATATGCTTTCTTATAAAAGTACATTTTAATAGAACAGATTCGAGAGAAGACACTGATAAATAAACAGTCAAAAGGTTGCAACATTATGAGATTTATAATGTGAGCACGATAACCATCTCAGTAAATATCAGGGTGTCACAGTATACAGAATTACACAATTATTATTATTAATATCAGTTTAAGGAATGAAACAGAAAGATTGTTTTTAGTTGACAAACACTATCATAATTTCACAAAATATTTGATATAAAATTGAAATATATTTTATTATAACTTAAATGGATACTCATACCAATGTATACCTTTAAACTGATAGGTAGTAGACACACACAAACAATTCAGTGGTTTTCCAGTTGTTGTGGGGAAATCTCCATCCAAAATAAAGTTAATCCACTTGGTCTCAACATCCTCAGATGGTGGGAGTGAGCAGATGAAAACTTTTGAATTGGTTCTTGCAGCCAGCAACAGAGCAGATAGGCTTGCTTGGTCCTTGTCGGTCCCTCCCTCTTGCACAGTTAATGCGGCCTCAGCTGCATGTCTTTGGCCGTATACTCTGGCTCGGATAAATACTAAATATCTGACTCAGCCAAACCACAGTAAAATTAATCCTTATCCATAACGTTCTCTGCACATTATGAATGCTATTTCCATTGTTTGGAAATAGCATCCATTTGTTTTCAAGCGGCACCAGTAGAACTTTCTTGGCTGATATCGCACAGCCGGAACAATTTGTTTACAATTGGATGTTTACAGGAAAAGTGAAGTAACAAGAACTTGGCTATTCATGCATCTTTTCTAACTCCCTCAGCTCGTCAGCTTTCGTTGTTGATGAAGAGTGCATCCTTCAGCTGTTCAATTCATGCAGAGAATGCAACAGACAATGTACAGTTATAAAACAAGCCCAAGGACTAAAGCTGGTGGTTTACCAGACTTGCTGTTTCTGTCAGAGCAGCTGTAAATGGACTAACCTGCCGGATGAAGACCATGGTGATTTCCATACGAGTGGAGAAGAAGAAGCACATGGACAGACTGCCTCTGCTATGTCATCAAGCAGCATCACAAGTTGAGATAGAGTCATGTCTGAAATGATCCTCCAACAGACAGTGGTTGTAAAAAATGGATAACTGTTTGTTGAGTCTACCTGCTTCATCCGACCCAGCGCATGGGGGGAGATTTGAAGGTGGGCAGCTTCTCCAGGAGCACAAGGAGGAGCTCATTCTGAGAGGGGATACAAACCCGAACATTTCTTGTATAATTAGACTATACCCATATAGTATTATTTCTTTGACTTGTGACAATAAATAATATTGTGTGCGACAAAAACAGGAATTTCCTAATATCTGAATTGTCATGTGCCTCCTCAGGAAAGATTCAAGTAATTTGAAGACGCCTTGGTTTCAGTAGTAGCTTAATACAACGGATGCCACAGTTGAAAACAAAGGTAAGTTACAGTAAAATTGACATGGAAAAAGTTGCTATGAAAAATTAAAGCTTCTGCGTGCTCTCTGCCTGCTGCTTAATAGTGATGTTGCACTCAACACACATACCTTGACAAAATATTGATCATTCAGTGGCCAAGTATCAGAGAATGATGTTTTGATGCCTCAGTTTAACATGTCACACCTCAAGGCCTTTTTCGGTGGTTTATTTAATTGGAGGAAAATATATATAAATGCGTGATTATGCTGTTTGACATGCCTTTATCAATTATATTGCACTTTTGTTTGTTTCATGTCTGTCTGTAGATTTTGTCAACACTATAGTATCAATTGTGCCAGATGGGATCATGAAGCTTAACAGGTGTGTAGATCAAAATGAAAGCAGAGTTTGAAGATGGGTGTGACCCAACAAGGCTGTCGATAGTAGAGGGGTGAGAGTAGGAAAGGGGCTGTTGGGGCCAACTGAGACTGCTTTTATTGAATGGTCTTGACCAGAGATTTAAGATTTACTATAAATGTAGGTGGCAAAGCTGGCTGCCATATACATTGGTTACATGGTGGGTGCCTACAGCAGAGTGGAGGGAGCTGGATGGAAGATGGAGGATGGTGAGTTTGAAAGAAGCAACTGTGCAGTGAAAGAAATATAATAATAAATAAATAATTTTAAAAAACTGTGTCTGAATGTCTTCTCAATGAAAAGTATTTCCTCAGCATCAATTTAAACAGTGAAATACTGACGGACAAAAAAAAAAAAAAAACTAAACTAAACATAACGTAAAATGAGCACAGACAAGTCATCATGTCTCAAGTCAAGCCACGGGCTGAGTCTTTAACTTTTTATTTTGTGAAGTTATGCTGACTCGACTCGAGTCCAATCACAATGACTTGAGTCCACAGATTTTGGGGGAGAGTCGACCACGCCCACTCAGGAGACAGAACTGTACAGAGAAGCTTCGCGTTACATTTTCGGCAGACCAAAACGTCGAGGCTTATTCCTGTAGCGCCGACACACACACACACACATACACACACTCACACAACACACAGACAAACACACACACACACACACACACCATCATGGTCCGAGTGTGCTCTTTCCCTGGATGCTTCAACAGAGAGAAGCGTGTGAGATGTCGCGTGCGCTCTTCGTCGCAGGACGTCGGCCTCCCGGTGACTTTCCACAGACTCCCGCTACATGACCCAGAGAGGCTCTGGCTGTGGCTCATCGCTCTCCGCCTGGATCTCAACCCCTTCCTCAAATCCCTCCGTGCAGTGCGGGTGTGTAGTGAGCACTTTTCACCGGAGGACTACCGTCCAAAAATGCACGGGAGGAAAACAGAGCTACTTCTGCTGAAGCCGACAGCTGTGCCGACCGCATCACTACAGCAGGCTGAGGTGAGTGCTCGCGAGTTCCAGCTCGTGCACCCACTCGCGCGCTGTCGCTTTAATCCTCGTGGCTACAGTGAAGATTTCATTTGAACAAAGTGTAAATAATGTCTTTACAAACCGGGGTGGGATCTCGGGGCCTGTGTAGTGGCCGGACTAGCTGTGTGGAGCCATTTTGTTTTTTTCTTTGGTTGTTTACGTTTTAAGGGAAGACACTACAGGTGCACTGAAAACACTTTAAACTGTATCACCAGGATTTCTTACAATAAGATATTTTTTACGACAAGTTTTCTTACATTTTATTTCTAAATATGCCAGAGATGCATTATCTAATGTAAAATGCACTAACTTGTATAGAACATATATCTGAACACTGGATAAAGGCACATTTAAATACATACTAGAGTCAAATGTCAGCATCCATCATAACCCACGTCTTTAGGAATAAAATGTTATATAACTCCAAATCTCTCTCCACAATATAGATTGGAATAAAACTGGAAAGTGTTGTGTACTAAATGCCACTGAAGTGGAAATATTTGGCTCGCAATAAAAAAGGCATTTAAAGGTGCAATATGTAAGTATTGGCCACCTCTCAAATTCATACTCCAAACAAGTAGGGGGCAGCACATCACCAGAGTAGCTGCTAACTGTAGCTGTCGTTAGCTCAGTTAGCCATGCTGCTAACTGAGAGCTCAGAGTGGTATTTTGACATGACATATTTAGACAATAAAATGGTGAAAAGGGTAAAAACCTAAAAAGATATCAGCACGAAGCTTCCACAGTGCGGATGATCCGGGTAATTTTATACCTGGGAGGTCTAGCTTTTTTCGATTAATCCACCACTGAGCAGCTTACATAGGAATGAACGGGGTGCCGCCTCTGAAGCTGTATCCAGATTGTAAATGTTACATCCAGGTGTGCTACTTAGACTGGGCAGCTACGTAGATCAGGTAGTGACAGCTCATCTGGCTCATACGTCAAAATAAGCTTCCGGGTGTATTTCCTGGGTGTGCAGCCACTGAATATGGATAGCAGTGTTTCTTCTGCTCAGCCCATCAACTTTACATTGTGACTACATCACAGATTTTTAAAATGTCTTTTTTTTTTTTTAGCTCAAGAAAAGTTATACAAATATAAAACTTCAATGAAGCAAAAGTTCATAATAGAGTCTTAATTGACCTTGTTTGCAGTCTGAGGTGAGCTGCAAACAGCTTGAAAGTTGTCGCTTTCCTCATAGTGGCGTAGGTGAAAATGCTTTTTGGGTCGCAGGGAATTTTTACAATATATGTTTACAATATTTGCAATAATACGAATTTGTAAGCCTTCATTATTTGCAATACCGTGAGTGGCCACTGGGCAAAATTGGAAGCAAGGCTGAGCTGTATCCACCACTGTATCCAGTTCAGTAATACATTCATGGATTAACTGCTGCTGAGGCAGAAAGTAAGTCTGAGAGAATAGAAATGGTTACTGCTGCAATCTTGTGTGAATTACTGGAAAGGACGTGCAGGCCAGACTGCTGAGAGGCTTTCAGGCCCTCTCAGAATCTAGATTGAATAGGCTAGTTTACCAGAGAATGGCTTTATTGGTGCGGTTGAGGTTTTTTTGGTTAGATAGGAGAATTAAGACTGTTTGCAATCCAGTCATAGTCGGCTATGCACATTTTTGGTTGCAAACTGGCTTTAAAATCAGAAGGAGGCCTCTAAGCTTCATATAGGTTATATAACAGGAGGCTGCAGGTGGCGGTATGCACCTACAAAGTCATTTACTGCAATCACCCATAAAACGAAAAGAAGAAGACTCTGCTTCCTGGAGAAAGTAAAAGTTCACTCAGAACATTTTCGTCGCAATGGTGTCGGCCTGCATCGTTCCCAAGTGCAAGGCAGTGAAGTGGAAACGGGGCGCTGGAGTGAGTTATTACCGGCTGCCATTAAAGGACCCGGAGCGTTGCAGGCAGTGGCTGAGGGCAGTGAATAATCCTAAATATGGAGAGAGCAGCGCCATGGAGACTCTACACAACCTCCGAGTTTGTAGTCTCCATTTCAAAGCGGAGGACCTCGAACGCAATGTTTTGGACAAAGCTGAGGGTTACGTGTATGGGAAAAGATTAAAAAACACTGCCGTCCCGTCTGTTAACTTAGACGGAGAGAAACCAGCGGCTTCTGCTCAACCAAAGCGGAGACGCGTTGGATTAAAGGTACAGTGGTCCCTTGTCGTGTGTTGTGATAATTGACAAACCACGATACTATTTTTCAGTGTTAAAGCTCCTTATGTGTGCGAGCTTTAACGTTACCTTCGTGAGCTTGTGGGCTTGTTTTTGCTCACGTGGTATAGAGATTGTGGTTTTAAGTCACTGAGGATAAACAAACGGGGTGTCAGCATGAAGTAAAAACGTGATGTTGTTTTATAGGACATGGAAATCCTGATATTCAGAAGGTGACCGTAGATGCATCATTCAGTCGGATTGATGAGGCAGTGATGTATTACCATTAATTTGGCAGATGCTTTCTCTATGACAGTGCTGGCTAGCTAATGTTAGCTGCTAGCTTGGCTGGCACAAAGTGTTAAAACTGTGTGTAGGCAGATGATGACACAGGATTACACTCTGGGTGTGTAATGTCTGTCCTGAGGAACATGGAGTAGATTGGTTGGATAGTTTATTTTAGTCATACTAAATACTTAAACTCATGTCTGCCATCAGCTGTTAAGAGTGTGTCTGTGTTGTGTGTTATTTTACAGCAACAGGACACCTTGGAAACCGACAAACCACCAGGCCAGATCGGAGACACAGGTGAGTCAGTGAAGTCAGGTGAATGATTTTCACTATCAAGTGAAGTTTACAGGTGCATGTGGCATTCATTAATGACATATGTCTTACAAGTAGCCATATCTGTGTGTGATGGTTGTGTGTAAAGATGACTGCTATGGTGTCCGTTTGGGACATTGTTGATGCAACACTGATGATCAGTAAACCACGTTGTTAAAGGATAAGTTCACCCAAAAATGAAAAGTCACTTCTACTAAAGTTGGGTGGTCCAGAAAAAATTTCTGGAGCTGCCAACATAATAGTGTTGCAACATTCTCATAAACAAGTAGATGGGAAAGGTAAAAAAACAAAAACAACTGGAAGAAAGCCCCCATCTACCCCACTTTTTTAGGAGACTGCTGTCATTCTGTTTTGCTGTAAAGCTCCAGAAATGTTTTGTTGACAACAGAACTTCACCCAACTTCCCATCAAAATGGGTGCGAGTAGATAATGACTACATTTCCTTTTTGAGTAAAAAGGACATTTTTACCCCAAAACAGATATGCCAAGTGACACAAATCTGCCACAGTTAATAACGTGTGTCTTGAACTTTTAACTGGCATCAATTGGGATTGCTCAAAGTCTCCATCTTTGCTATTTTACTATGATATAAATAATGCAGTTCATGAATCCAGCTTGAAAGCAATTTTTCTTCCCTTAAGTTTCTGATGTTGTCCAGCCTGGTGAAGACAGTTTGTTCGAGTCCACCTATAATACACCTGAGACGTCAACTGCAACAATGGAGAAGTAAGTCTTTAAATAACATTTGTCATATTCTTTCCAATGTACCAAGTAAATTATGTAGCTTAAAGTGAGAACTCTGTAATACAGCGTATTGTTTACCACCTGCAAAAATGTATCCATGGTGAGATTTAAGTTTCCACCTCTTGCCGGCTCCATACAACCTGTGTGTCATATCTCTCCTGTCCTGTAACAGAGCACCTCTGCAGCACATTGTTGACGAGGAGGCCATCCTGCAGCTGATGAAGAACTGCCCGATGTGCGACAGAAAGTGCCGCTGTACCAAACACAATCGAGGTCCTTACTTCATAGTCTACCAGAGCTGCTACTTCTGCCATTATCAACGCAAGTGGGCCAGCCAGCCTGAAGCTCTAAACATGAACATTAATAAAGCACACACAGCGCCCAAGAGGAAACATCAGCCAAAGGAGAAGGTGTGTGTAAATACCAAGGCTCAATCATGACCCATTAGAGACTTTAGGAGCCCAGTGTTAACTCTGGCTTACATGAATCTGAATTTGGGCACAGAACCAGAGTCAGATGTGCCTTAAAGTGGAGCATTATTAGGCAGCTGGATATGCTTAATGATGACAAACAATTCTATAAAGAAGAATCGCCCCTGAGTCTACTTACTCAGTTGGACAAAAAGCTGCCAGCTGGTGCCAACAGTGCAGACACACAGCAAACAGAGGGGCCACGGACGCTCAGTGATGGCCATGATGTTGACTGACAGCTGACCGTTGTCCTGGTGTATCAGGACCTTAAGTAAACTGGGAGGAATTGTTTAACAGTCACAAGCACTTAGTATTTCACTTTAGTATGTTTATGCCCACTTTCGTCCAAGCTGGACGCATTATTGTTAAGGTTAATACCCTTATATCCTTGGTTGTTAAAGTGACAATCTCTGTATATTTTTTGGTTATATTTATTTAAATAAATGTCTTTTAAGCATTTACTACTGCTCAGCTTTACATTAAATGCATTTAACTGACGACTCATGGTTAGCGTTTTTATCATGAAGAATTTACAAGAAATGCAATGCATTTGTCAGTAAGCATAACACTTTATTTCACTGCTGTCATCTATCAGCGATGTGTCTACAAAACAAGACAACAGTGATCTTCTGCATTTTTGGACAGTTGATCAATCTGAAATATTGCAGGGATTAATGGAACAAGGAGGAGCAGCTGTGGGCACCAGGCTGCACACCCCCTGACCTCTTGGGGAGCTAACCAACTACTTCCACCATGACGTGCTATTTGCAGACTTCTGCCATGTGCAGTGTACAATCCGATAAACAGAATGATGTTAAAAGGCCAATTATTGCCTGACTTCTTTATTAAAATTACAATAGTTTGTTTTCGCCCCAGAATTGTGTGACCTGTAGTATTAAACTGCATTTGCTGTTACTTCCAGTAACAACAGGTTTTGTTTTTTTAAAATGTATTTTTATTTATTTATTTTCATCCCTTAACAGGTGTCACCAAATCCACCCAGAGTGACTACTTTGAAATAGTTGTCTGGAAATCAGCACTTGATACCCCGTTTATACCAACTTGTGGGGTTAAAGCTATAGTCTGTAGCTTTTTTTTGGTTATATTTGCTAAAATTGTCATTATGATCTGACAGTAGAATATGATACAGGTCAGCTGTGTAAAATCCACTGTCTGTTGGCCCACCCAGTGGCTGTACTTTTGATTTGCAAGAATCTACCTCTCCGACTGAATACAACCAATCAGAGCCAAGGAGAGTGAGCCAGGTGTCAATCACTCTCGTGCATGCCTGCTGGCAGCCCCCCTCCCCCGCGCAGGTGCAGTGCCTGCTCTTACCTGGTCTGATACCACAAGCTCAAAGGCAGAGAACAAGAGTGATGCCGAAATTGAAAAGTGGCTGAAGGTATGTCAATTGCTGCTCAGCAGCATATACCGATCCCTGGACTGGTATACCGATCCCTGGACTGGTATACCGATCCCTGGACTGGTATACCGATCCTTGAAATGGTATGCCGCTGGTATTCTACTGACACATGACGGTATGTGTCACTTGAGACTGTTATGCCATTGAAAGACTATTGGATGACTAATAGATAGCAGAAACTTTAAGCCAACCAACCAAACAATACTTACTGACAGGTTTTCTTTATTAGGAGAACACAATAATGCATTACTTCAATTACATCTACGTCACAGAACATTAACCATTGTGGCATATTATGTATCATGTTCACTGTACTTTGAATGACCGGAATCAGCCGCTAATAAAAAAAAAAAGGATATTATATGGGATATTTTCTGATTCCTGGTACTTTTACTGTGTACTGTTTTACTTCTGGCTTATTGTGATAAGAAAGTGGTGATCCAGCATATAAGCCTTGAGGCATCGATATACCAACTGATCCAGCAGTATAAGCCTTCGGGTATTATACAGGCTAAATTTGGGTATATGTCTATTTGAGTGATTCATCTTTTTCTTTATTAGTAGCTTATTCCGGTCAGAGCTCTGAAACCCATTGTTTTCAATGGCTTGCGCCATGCTACATCAACCTTTTGCTGCATCCAGCAAACAGTGTGCTACGCAACACTTGCATCTAGCTGAGATCCAATCATAGTGCATCCTGATAGCATATTAACAGGAGTGTACGTGTGGTCTTGAAATTTACCACATACAGTGAAGAGTCACTTTAACATTGTTTATTACTTGAACATATGACAACAAACCTTGTTTGAGTGAATATGTATTTTGAAAATACATATTGGCACAAGGATGACACAGCATCATAAGATTAATGACTTCTTGAACAAAATAAAAATCTTAAACGTTTTTCCTGTAAAGAGAAAAGGACTTTCCTTACCTTCTTTCCTTTACTTACCTGCCAGTCAAAACCAAGTATTCTCACTCCCGCTCACTTTGCTGTATGCATATTAACAGACAAATGTGGCAAGCTGAGAAAACCACCCTCTCGCTTGCATCAGGAAAGTAGCCTCAAGTCCAGCAGCTCAGTCTAACATCTCACAGGTTTAATAACAAATAAATAAATGGGACATATTCATTGTTTATCGAAATCTCCATACAATCACTGTCCACTTGAAGCCTTATTTAAGACACGATGCTATCTAAAATAGTAGTACTGCTTTGTGACATCGCCGAGTTGGTCCATGCTGCATCTTTTACTTTCACCTAGGAACAATCATCGTCTTCATCTGGCAGGTTAGTCCATTTACTGCTGCTTTCACAGAAACAGCACTTCTGGGAGACCACAAGTTTTAGTCCTTTGACTTGTTTTCTAACCGTACATTGTCTGTTGCATTCCCGACATGACTTGAACAGCTGAAGGATGCACTCTTCATCAATGATGTACTCTGATGAGCTGAGGGAATCAGAAAAGATGCATGAATAAAATGATGACTTCTTGTTGTGACTTACGTATATGTACAGCTGGGGGTAGTATTTAACAACAAAAGCTTCAACCTGGATTGTGATTATTGATAATAACAACATACCTCCCCAAATCCACCAGATAGCGTCCGTCCCCCACACTTAATGAGATGCTGACTTCGTCATCCTCATCTTCTGGCATATCTGTGTGTGGATCCATTTCAACATATCAGTAATTACTTCACTTATCCTGTAAACAATTAGCTTGCAATCTTAAGGATTTGTTTTGCTGGTGAGGGACTCTGCTAATGTGAAGAAGACTCACCACTATCTTCATTATTTTCTGTCTGGTTGATTATCATCGACTCGTCTTGACTGTTCAATATTTGAGAAGCAGCATCTTCTGTCTGTGGCTCCTTTAAATAGGACAAGAAACAGCAACCCGTCAGCACAAAGCTTAGTTAAAACAGGCAACGTCATTTAATTTATTTAGCACATTTCATAAACTGCAGCTCGACAAATACAGGTTAATATAGTTTAAAGAGAATACATTTAAATCTGTAACAAAAGAACAAGTTTGTATTATAAATGCATGCAGTAAATTGTAAAACTAAAGCAGACTGTCTGCAGCTGAAATGTTGTAAGGGATGGAAGCAGAACCTGAGGATAAAGAGACGACTTGTGCGCATTAATAAACCGTTTTATAACAGCTCAAATCTTTTGTTGGTGTAACACAAGACCAAAAACATTTTCAATGGTTTTTTTTATGTGTCTACAGGTGAAACTCTGAAATTGTAAATCAAAGCCCACAAATGCCCCTGACATTTACTTTAATTACAAGGCTAGTTCTGTTAGGTTGTTAGGTTTAACTGCTTTATTGCTTTGGAGCTGGAGACAATACATGAATCATTTTCAGTCAGAACATCTGCTTTTATCAATCATCATTTTATCAATGATATTTATACTGTCACTTAGCAAATCATTTTCATGATTGAAAGGTTTTTCAGATGAATGGGTAAGACTGTAAAATATCAGAAAATGGTTTCACCAGGAGGTAAGGAAATGTAATCAAACTTCTTGTTTTACACAATCGATGGTCCAAAACCAAAGCTTTTTAGTTTACAAAGATAACAAACAGAGAGACGATAAAGTTAGTGTCAAAATAGTTGCCGACTGATTTTCCGTCAGTTTTATTAAGTGACTAATTGTTTCAGCTCTTGTGGGAGATGTGTCAGAGTCACATTTACCTTGCAGTTTTCAGATGACTGGACAGAAGGAGAAGGAGAAACTTCCTGCTTCACTTCAATTGGTGAATTCATCATTATTGGATATTCATCACCCATGCTTGCCCTAAATATACAGAACAAGAAGCACAAGAGTGTAAATTAACTTCTACCTTTGCGCAAGTCTTTTTCAGTAGGTTGTGTGATTAACATGTTATGCTATTATTCATCATTACTTCATGGTTTAAAAAGACGTAGCAGTAACAATCAGGCCTTCTCACCGGGATTCAGATGAACTTGTTTCATAGGCTGGTCGATCCGCTTGATTCTCTGACTTGGTCCGAAGATAACTACAGTTATAACACATGGCAGTTAGCTTGCTGGTCAGTCAGTAAGGGCTCAAACAGTTGTATTTATGGTACCACCGACGGAGAATAACAACACGTTTGCACTACATTAACGCAAGTGGTGTTACATACCACAATATGTCAAGATGATACACACCTAACCTACCTGTCCAGTAGTATAAAAGCCCTCTTTGAGTCCGTTTTAATACCACATTGTTTCTTAACTTGTTGCCACTTTGTAATAGCAGCGCCAATATATTCTCGTCTTACTGCGCCGTTTATCACCGTCTCTTTTTGCTCGCTGGCCTTTCTCTGATCTAACCCTCTTCTTCTTACCCGCAGAGTCTGCAACAGCTGTGTTTTGAGGCGCTTTGGGCGCCATATTTGTTTATCACTGAGTTATGACATCACGTCCAGTGCGCCAGGTCACAGAATATGGTGTAACACCTGTGCACTGGTTTATTTATGATAACTAAATATATTATTTAGCGTCTTTTAATTAACATCAATTTTTGGACCAATGACCCACCTATCCCATCACCACTCATTCAGAGACCACGCCCCCCAGATTTGTGGATCTGTGAAACAACAACACTCATGTCAACCAATATAAATTGGTACAATAGAATTGCTGTCTGGTTTTTCAGTGTCAGACCGTTTAGACTGCCAAGTTGAATTTAGTTACACCCTAAGAAGAGTTAACCATGTGCTAACACATTGTTTCAGCTACATGGAAGCTACTGCATTAGCCTCTCACAATTGTCGCTGAGGAAAATCTGACATTTTTTAATTGCGTTTAATTGTTAGAGTTTTGAAACGGATTCAATGGGCTCAGGGGAAGAATACACGCCGACAGCTCCTTCTACGAGCAGACGGGCAGGTAGAAGAGGAAGCCGTGGGCGAGGAGCATCAGGCAGGGGAGCGCAGAGGACAT
Organism: Pagrus major; assembly: GCF_040436345.1. NCBI lineage: Eukaryota > Metazoa > Chordata > Actinopteri > Spariformes > Sparidae > Pagrus > Pagrus major. The sequence goes on from NC_133218.1 coordinate 37,884,436, forward strand.
TACGCTGGTTGAAAATTTAAGATTGGAGAGGATTGCATATGAACGTGTAAGTAGCCTCAATTGCATTTTTTGTAAAACAATGCCCATTGCACCTGTCTTAGTTGTTGACAGCTTTTTATCTGTGGATAATGAGCCTCAGTAAACATATTTACTTGTTGTCAACTTGCCTCTAGTTTTCAATTGAACCTATATTTGTAGAAGGGCATGGTCAGATTCTGACCTGACATCTAATAATAAACCACACAGCTGAGGCTGTAACAACACAGTAAACTTGGCAATATATGCCTTCACAATCATTTTCGTACCTATCAGAGGATGCCCCGCCAGAAACACTGGAAATGACAGGGAATGGAGGTGCGGTCATCTGACGTTTGACTGCTGTTGAGGTAATGGTGGAAGAACCTGCCTGATATCTGCAAGACACAATGCAATACATACTTACACATACATACCTACACACACACATTACTCTTATAACTTTCTTCTTCTCTTCTTTTTGTTTAATGGCGGCTGACAGCTGGCGTTTAGGTGCAACACCGCCACCCAATGGATGGAAAAAACTAAATAATTTACACCAATGCTTATTAAATTCTTGAGATTCATTTTTATTCATTATTTTTCTCTATCCACTGCAATGCCATTGCAATAGCTAACATCTAAACTTACATACTGTTTGGAGATCTGGTCCAATCACTGCTCACTGCTGGGTGAACGCATCACTAACTGTGCGCCGCTTGTGATTTTTTCCGTGAAAGTTGCCATTGACACCCAGTGTGCATCTTTGCTATTACAGCAAAATGCAAGGGCTTTCATCAGTGGGCCTTAGGCTCAATCATCATTGCCGTCACATCATTCGGCGATAGATAGTGACTGATATTTATTTACATGAAAATCTTCAAGGTTATTACTTTAAAATGCAGAGTTAATAACACAGACTTTAGGACACATTCTACAAATATGCATTTCAAAAATATTTGAATTTCATCTCATTATTTTGTATGATGTCCTGGAAACTGAAGGAGAACGTGTCTCTAATCTGTAAACACCAATTTAAAGCTGCAGTCTGGAGTTTTGAGAAAAGAGTGGACTTAGCTAGAATATTTGAATGATACAGCTCCCAGGTCCCTCCTTCTTTCTCTCTGCTGCACTGCAGCCCTGCCTTCAAAGCCCCTCCCCACAGAGGAGCCTGCTGTGCACGAGCACGCCTGTAACGGAGGACGCAACATAACCAAGATGGCGCATTCACAGGTAAGAAGTTTATTGGGAATATTTCTAGAATTGCTGTTTGGTTTTTCAGTGTCAGACCGTTTAGACTGCCAGGTTGAATTTAGCTACACCCTAAGAAGAGTTAACTATGTGCTAACACATTGTTTCAGCTACATGGAAGCTACTACATTTGTCACTGAGGAAAATCTGACATTTTTAAATTGCGTTTTATTGTTAGAGTTTTGAAATGGATTCAATGGGCTCAGGGGAAGAATACACGCCGACAGCTCCTTCTACGAGCAGACGGGCAGGTAGAAGAGGAAGCCGTGGGCGAGGAGCATCAGGCAGGGGCCGTGGAAGACGGAGCAGACGGTGCAGTATGGGACAAACTGCCGAGAATATTACGCGGGTTAAGATTGGAGAGGGTTGCATATGAACGTGTAAGTAGCCTCAATTGCATTTTTTTGTAAACACAAACCATGCCCACTGCACCTGTCTTAGTTGTTGACAGCTTTTTATCTGTGGATAATGAGCCTCAGTAAACATATTTACTTGTTGTCAACTTGCCTCTAGTTTTCAATTGAACCTATATTTGTAGAAGGGCATAGTCAGATTCTGACCTGACATCTAATAATAAACCACACAGCTGACGCTGTAACAACACAGTAAACTTGGCAATATATGCCTTCACAATCATTTTCGTACCTATCAGAGGATGCCCCGCCAGAAACACTGGAAATGACAGGGAATGGAGGTGCGGTCATCTGACGTTTGACTGCTGTTGAGGTAATGGTGGAAGAACCTGCCTGATATCTGCAAGACACAATGCAATACATACTTACACATACATACCTACAAACACACATTACTCTTATGAAATTTCGACATGACTAATCATGCAACATAATTATCTACTTGTAGAAGAACTACTACACACTGTTCAGTGCCCAGGTATTACAGAACAAACACTCTCGTAAATAAGTACAACATTGATTATGAGTTTATTTAGTGGAGTGAGCAAAAGCACACATAAATCTGGGAGAAAACCTGCTAACGAAAACTAATGTTGTTCAGGTTAAAGGAACTTGGGGCAGGATCAAGAAATAAGACTCGACAGTGACACGACGGCCATTAAAGGTAACTGCAGCCATCAGCCAAGCCGGTGCGGGAGCGTGCATGAACTCTTCACAGCAGTGCAGCTGCTAACTCACCTCCCGGATAACAGGTTGGGCTTTTGGTCCCATATATAAAAAGGGACATATTTCCAACTATTCGGTTTCAGACTAAAGGACCATGGAAAATGCGCAGTCTGTAACTATTCAGTGTAACACAGCGGTGACTAAGTTACATGTTTGCGGCTAACGCTACTTTGCACGTTAGGTCACTCCGAGTCCTCGTGATCTCATATGATTTTCAAATCAAGCTCTAAACATGACCTGTAATGTTTTCTTACCTGGTTACTAGGAAATGAGCCATGTCAGCATCTGTTTTCAGTCCCAATTCAAGTTGGAGCTGCCTCCATGAGTCGAGCGCGTATCCAATGTATATTCGGGTGCCAGCCCGGCTTTGGTCGTATTTTCGTTTAGACTCAAGAGATGCTGCTGATAAACCCTTCTTTTTCTTCTGAGTATGACTTTTTAGTGGAGTTTGTGTGGTGGTGGGTCGTTTGCTGGCTGTAGCAGACTCCATTACTACCTAAACACTAGTTTGGGTCCACCGCGCTTTTCTTCTTCCCGTATCCAAGTCGAAAGCCGTCGAGGACGCGCATTCAGCGTCATCTGACGTCACGTCCGCAGGACTGCGCGGGAAATTCGGACCACGAATTGCAGTACATCATGCAGCACACAGCCTGTTCAAGGCAATGGAGAGATACGTGGGTGGGCTCATTCTTTTTGGTTTTCAACGCTTCATCACCCATTAGCATCAAAACACTTAAAATGCATGTTTATTTTTTCACAAATCCTGCCCCAAGTTCCTTGCAGCTTGCACATCGTGTTGAATACTCATTACTTTGACAGGGCATTGGGAACAAAATACGCCCTGATTGTTCTATTTCTGATCAATACAGCTAAATTACAATGATGAGTGCCTCAGGCGAGTCACTGTAGATATCCAGAGCAACAAACACTATTCCTCACATCGCGAGTTACCAGGTAATCATCTTCACCATGCTGTCTCTCTGGAGCATGAGTAACGTTATTATACAAGCTAACAAGCTAGGATTTCGCAACAAGCTACGTAGCTTGACTGCAACATCGGCGATGTGCGCTATGGTGAGTATTACTATAACTGTCGCCACCATAGCCTTGTGGTTAAAACATAGAATGAAACATGTATCAAGCAATGGTCCTTACTTGTCCCGCAGAAGAGCGGCTAACTCTGCGTCGCTCTTCAGTCTTTGCAAATCCCGCAGCTCCCTCCACCTCTGACGAGACGCTCCATTACTGATCACTTGATCCTACTTTTATTTCGGGCACGGTCCCCTGCTTTCCTTTTACAACGTTTTTATTCGTCAGTCTGCTTATTTTTTCCCTGTGATGTGGGCAATTGTGGAGCCAACCGTGGGATAGGCATTTTTCCGAGCTGTTTTCGCTCCGTCATTGTACTCCAGTAGCGCCGAGATCGAAAAGTGGCCGAAGGTATGTCAATTGCTGCTCAGCGGTATATCCCGATCCCTAGACTGGTAAACCAATCCTCGGAATGATATGCCGCTGTTATTCCACTGACACATGGCGGTATGTGCCGCATGCCATTGAAAGACTTATAAATGAATCAAAGCTAATGAAAGAGCTAGCCTCAGCTAACATGACTAACGCTAGCCCAGCCACTGTAGCCAGTCTGACTAATCGATAGCAGAAACTTTGAGCCAACCAACCAAACAATACTTACTGACAGGTAACATGTTGACCGACAACATGCACTTTTGGACGATTTATTGACAGTTGCGTTTTTTTGGACAGGCATCGACACAGTCACCTACGCTGTCACTGTGTGCTGAACAGTGGCTTGCAGGCATGGATCTATTATAGATCCATGCTTGCAGGTCGCAGACTCCGGCATCTCCGTGTGGAATAGTAGTGTACAAGCCACTTCAAAATTAATTTACATACACATGACTTGGATCGATGAGCAGGGTGATCGAAATGGGTTTCCTGGTTAGCGGACAGGGCCGAGGACCCCTCTCGAGACCGGATTCTCTAACCACCAGTTAAACTGTCACACCGGGCAAGAGGTTGTTATGGAGACATGAATCCGGACAGGATGAATGAAACCTCAACGCGAAGTGGAGGGGTTTCATTCATCCATTCATCCATCTTACTTGCTGCTTCATTTAGCTGCCACGAGCAAATAAATAGGCTGATTTGGTTGTAAACATGATAGCAATTTTAGCTTACACTGCTAACATAGAGGCTAACGTCTCTGTCGAACAAGTAAACAAGTGTTGACAATATTGCAGAGACAGAAATTGTCTCGACGCCGTCTAATAACAGAAAAAAAAAAACTAATGGCAGCTTTCACAGTCATAAGCCAGCATCGGCATAAAAGTTATCTGTGTCACAACATCCACAATAAAGAGGAAAGATTACCTGTTCAACAAAAACTCCGCTGTATCAGCATCGCTTTTCAGGTCCATATCTTCGCGGAGCTTTCGCCACCGTTCAAACGATGACCCAATGTTTACTCGGGTTTGAGCCCTCTTCATTTCGCATCTCCTCTTTGTCTCTGCCTTTTCAGCGACAGACTTGCGCTTTCTTTCAACCTTTGCCGGTGGGGCAAGCAGAGGCCGCTTGCTGCTGTCGCTCTGTTTTCCCTCCATGCCTGAACTGCTCAGGGCCAAACAAACCTCTTGTCTGCTTGTAGTTTCAAATGCGGAAGTGGGTTGGGACGAGGCGTGACCAGGAGCAGGAGAGTGAGCGAGGGGATTGGATGGAGGGTCCGAGAGAGAGAGTGCAAATTGAGCAAGGGAAACTCCCATGCGGACCGGATGGCTGCTATTGGTCAATTTCTTTGCAGTTTTGCAGGCGCTAGAGAGAATAGATTTATTTGGTTCCTTTTGCTCTTCACATTGTGTAGGTCGTACTATTGGGCCATAACCACCATCTAAATAATGATAATAATAATGATCAATCTTTCACATCGTAGACCATAGCTTTAAAGCTACAGTTGGTAATGTTGGAGAGCTAGCAAGATTTGAAAGTGGCACCTCCTCTAGGCTCCACCCCCTCCCGTCAGTGCTCCGTCCAAAGCCACGCCCCCACAAACTTGAACGCATCTGACAGGAGTCAGCAGGGCAGAGGACAGCTGAGTATTTCAGCAAATTTTGGACATCAACCAAACTACCTCATGTACCACCAGATGCGTCGAGTACATGCTCTGTGCAGGAAGCACAGATCCTATAAGTCAGATAAGCAGTATTTACCGATGACCTGTAACGTTACTGGCTTACACTGGCTGTGTCCAAATTCAGGGGCTGCAGCCTTCAAGGCCGCGGCCTTAGCGGTCCACGAAGGCCGCGGCCTTCGGAGAGACCTTGAAGGCTACATCCACCGTTGTTAAATGGGACGGTCTAGCCTTCGGAGTATTTCCTGGTTGCGTCACCAGGTGTTCATGCATTAAAGTCTGTTTTGGTTCAAATCTATCAAACGTGTACATTTATTTGTGTGTGTACAATGTGTCAAATCTGAATTGAATTATCAACATTACAAAATAAACATGAACCCATTGGTGAATAACAACTATGTTTACCATAGCATTACCAGCTTCACGTATTTTAACTGAAAGTTAAACTTTGGAGGTTTTATAGTCTCTTGAAGTTTAACATATCTGGCGTTGGATGTTCAAATGAGTAATAACCGAGTATAAACCCATTACTTAAATTTAAATGTCATGTCTGCGCCACTTGATGTCGCCATTTTCTCTTGCTTCCTCTTCTGTTTCGGGACTGAGCAGCGGTGCGCAAAGGATCTTGGGATATGTGAGGCCGCGAAGGATAGTAGCGGTGCGTCCTCCTAAACGAGGGTGGGGAAGGCTGCATTTGTGGGCTGCATGTGGCGCAGCCTTCGAATTTGGACAGCCTTCGCGCAGCGTTGTGACGTAATTGGCCTTCAAATGCGCCCTTCCTGGGCTGCAGCCCCTGAATTTGGACACGGCCACTGACAGAGAAGTTAATGTTAGCATTGGGCTAATATGAGCTACAAAAGTAGCTAAGTTGGCCGACATTACATATTTCATGAAAATAACAAATCCCCCTGAAGCAAAACAAATGATTACCTGTCCAACAGAAAGACAGCAACCTCTGCATCACTTCTTAGGCCCTTCAGCTTCCTCAGTTGTCTCCACCGTTCAAAAGCTGAACCGATGTTGACTCTGGTTTTCCCTCTGGCTTTATCCAAATCCCTTTTCGTTGCAGCCTTTTCTGCCTCCGGCTTTCTTTTCTTAGCCCGTTTAGCGGGGCGAGCCGTTACAAGTAACGCTGGAAGTGCTACTTTTGGCTGCATTTTCTCTGCCATTGTTCTCTCCTGCTAACTCGGTATGGAGTGTACTGAATATTTCGGCAACAGTGACACGTGATGAGTGCACGCAGGGAGGAGGGAGGGACAGAGGGGGGCGTGGGCAGGACGAGACATGAAGGCATCTGATTGGTTCCTTCCACTCGCACCGAGAGGCAGGGATGGGTCAGTGTTTTTACAGGCCTGCAGCTGCCACAGAGGTCTGATTTTTTTCATTCCTTTTTCTGAACACATTATGTATTGACTACTCTCAGGATGGAAGGACCATTTCACCCAGTATAACAAAAAGTGTTTCTGAACAGGATTACCAACTATAGCTTTAATAGTTACTTCTAACTCACACAAAATTGCACATTTTTTTTTAAGGGAGTCTGGAGTGTATTTCTACAGGCATCAAAGAAGATAACTATATTGGCTACTATTTTCTATTTGTAGAATTTGACATTCTTTCTGTCTTCTTTCATAAATTTAGTGATCGGATCTTTCTGGAAGGATCTTAATGCCAGGGGTTCAAGATTCCAGTTAAACCACAAATATGCCACATGTGAGCCAAGACAATACTGTTTAAAAAGAAATAGGATAACCATATTGTTGCTCTTGTCCTCATCATCCATTATCTAATCAGAGTATTTTTTGATGCAAATGTAAGCCTTCATCCTTCATGTTAATTTGTGATGCTACAGATGAAACTGCCTCATTACAGAATTTGTTCAGTGGAGTGTATTACAATCAGCCTTAAACTTCAGGAGATGAGTGAGCCCACACATTTAATAGATGACGGCGGGGCATGTGTGTGGTCATTACATAAAATGCACAATATCAGTACACAGTGTTTTAACATTGCAGCTCTTTGTGTATTGGTTTAAAACGACCATGTCTTAAGTTCTGGCTGAAAGAAGTCGTGACAGACTGATTATCATCGCCCCTGGTGATCAGACAGCAGGACACCAGGTCAAAAGTTAAAAAATAAATAATCCACTAGAATGGTTAAAATATTAAAGAAAGACATAGCACATGTAAGGGACAAAAGGAGGTTAAGGATCAGTCAGTGTGACATTGATACTTATTAACTTTGCATCTGTGGTCTCTTTTTGGCAAAAGGAAGAACATTTTTACTAGTTGTTTGCTACAATATCAGCACACAAAGACTGCACAGTGAGGGAGCCACTTTAAAACATTCTTAGGTATCAAGTACTAAAACCCATGGAAGAAGGGGACTTGGTCCAAGGTGTCATTAAGTTCAGGTATAGCAGCTGAGGTGAGAGGAGGAGTTAGCTAAATAAGCTAGCAGCTACATATTGTCGGAGTGTGTTCAGTTCATTAATAATCAATAATCAGGATTTGTGTAAGTTCTTACAATGAATTTCCACTTCCTGTGCAAATGTCTGAAGGAAGATACCAAAGAGACTGTACTGCTCAGCCATCAGAATGTCGTACCCTTAATGGAGAATGGCAAAAACAATTATTTTTGCAGCATGTTCCTCTGATGTAAATCCAGCCTTAATCGAGCGGAGCTTAAAACAGCCCTTCATCTTGCTTCTCAGGTCAGTGCAGATAGCTAGTGTTGTACTGGAAGGAAGCCATCTGGACCCGACTGCGCAGCCTCTGGACCTCCAGATCCTGGAAGTAGTCGTCCTCGTCGTTCTGGACAATGATCTTCTGCAGTTCACAAATCTCACGCTCCATCCTGGAACGCAGCTCTCGCTTCATCTTCAGCAGAGCCTGCAAACAATGGGAACGATCAATGTGCTGGTTTATGAAATGGTTCAGGGATTAGAAAATAATCTGGACAATTCTGCCTCAAGGTGCATTTTGTCTGTGGTTTAAAACCAAAGATGGACCTATCTATGTAACAACTGTGCTTTTAGATTTTTAGAAAATAATTGAATTAAAAAAATGTGTTGGCCTTGGAGGACAAGTTCTCATGCACACACTTCTCACAGTGTACACTCAGTGCTTTTATCTCAGAAGCTACAGCGAATAAGGTCTTTTCGAATCAATTTGGGAACTCAGGGCTTCCAGGACACTGGATGAGCTGTAAGGACCTATTTTATGTTTATTTTTGGGTTGGTCCTGATATACTTGTTGTTTAGGAGAATGTTTTGTTGTAAAGCTCCAGAAATGTTGTGGACTACAAAATGTTCTTCCTTTATTAGATAGTGATTCAACTTTCATTTTAGGGTGAAATTAACAGCAGTAGTAAGTGACGGTTTTACCTTTTCTTGAGCTTTTTTCCGAACCTGGATGTCCTGCCGTTCTTGTGCAAGTTTTTCAGCTAGTAGTGAAAACTGAAAGAGAGAAAGCATGTTGTTAAGTCCAATTCTTTACTTGTTCTTACACAGGGCACTCTGTAAATGTGTTTGTGTCCTACCTGGTCTTTGTAGTAGTTCTCCATGGACTTGATCTGGTCCTGGTGCCGTCTCTGATGTTCCAGTCGCTGCTCCCTGGCGTAGGCTTTTTGTTCTCTCAACCGGACTTTCTGTAGCTCCAAACCCTCCTCAAACAGTTGCCGAAACATCTAAAACACAAACACAGCCACACTCGGCTCATCATGTCACCCAACAGACTAATGCCAGATAATCACATGGACTGTGTTTTAATCTTTAACTTAGTAATATTAGTTAACATCTGACTGAAATCATCAACAACTAGGAAGAGATGGGTGACAAGACAGGACAACTACCTGAAGTCCATGGTTCCAGCTTCTAAAATGTGATTATTTGCTTCAATTCTTTGTTAAATGTCAATGAAAATGTCATCTATTTGGGTCGTGACCTGAACTTTTGGTCAGACCAAACAAGAAAAATTATAGAAAGACAGATAAATAATGTCAGTAAACATTAGTCGTGGCCTTAGTCCCTGAACTGGAGCACAAAGTCATTGCTACCCACCCTCTCCTCCTTGGTGCGTGCCCTCATCAGACGGGCTCGGTGCTGGACATGGTAGTCGCTGTGGTACTTCTTGGCGCGTGCTATCTGCTGCCTCTGTTCCCTCAGTCTGTTCTGGGTCGACTTCTGCTGCTGGACACGCTCTTTGAAGTCCCTCTGGAAGATAAACATTTTAGCTTGAAACTGGCAGGTGGATTGTGATTCATAAAGGGAACATTGCCTGAAAGTAGGGATGTCCAGGATCGGGATCGGGGCCGATATGGGCATTTTTTCACTGATCGGGATCGGCAATTTTGAACGTGGACCCAAGCCCGATTATTATTATGTCAGCTGTTGTCAACGGAGCACAATTTGTGGCAGAATGCAGTCGTGCTCGTAATGGTAGTCTGGAGAACCTGTGGATAAAATGTCTGCAGTGTGGAAATATTTCAAATTAGAAAGCGAAAGCGAAAGCAGTCCAACGGCAACACGTAACATCTGCAATACGACCGTTTCGCAAGCTGGTAACAAAAGAGCTGCATTTAATACTACACATTTGATACGGCACATAAACAAAAACATGAGTTCACTCAAGCAATACAGGCAAAGGCACCGAAGCAACAAACACTCGTGGATACTTTCAAAAGGAAAGAGAAATATCCTCGAGTCAGCGACATGGCCACAAATATTACAGAGAAGGTCATTGAATTCATTGCTCTGGATAACCAGCCCATCTCCATGGTAGAGGATCAGGGTTTAGTTACTGACTTTGTTTACTTGTTGTTTTTGTTAAAAAAACAACAACAAAAACTAATGAAAACCAATGTTGCAATAGGATATGCAGAATAAGAAAGAGCCATATGAAAATATTTACTTTGTTTCAACAAAATAAAAAAAGCTATTAAGAACAGCTTGGATGCAGGTGATTTTTTTCTTAATGCAGCTGTATTATCTAAGAAAATATTAGTTAGGGCTAAGTATCGGATCGGGACTTGGTATTGGCAGATACTAAATATTAAATGACTCAGTTCGGGATCGGGGTAAAAAAAACCTGATTGGGACATCCCTACCTGAAAGTGTGCACATGCAAGTGTTTGAGCGCACAAAAGCTGAAAATCAGACTTGACAAACACTTTTGGTTTTTATCTTATGCCCTGTGCTTTAAACAACAACCCAGAACAGGTAGGTGAGGTCCGTCTGCAGGTGGGTGCATGCAATGTGATGTTATTGCTAATGTAACTAGATGTGAAGGGATCTTCTGAGTTTGTGTTGATGCTCACCAGACGCCTGCCGTGCTCTTGGTCTTTGCGGAGGATGTCCACCAGCAGGTCATGTTTCCTCTGGGCTTCCTCCACCTGGCAGACAAGTGATGCTTTTTTCATATTCATCTAATTCCATCCACCAAATCATACAGTCCAAATAATAAAGGGCACAGAGGTTTAAGTCAGGCACTCTGTACATTTGACTGCACTGTCCTACCTGGCTGGGGAGTTTGCTGCGACGCTGGCTGTGGGAGGATGACGGGGCATGGAGTCTGTCCACCTGCTGCATCTGCTGCTCCCACATCCGACCCAGGGCATGGGGGGAGATGTGAAGGTGGGGCAACTCTTCAAGGAGCACAGGGAGGAGGTCATTCTCCTTTACTTTCACTGGAGAGAGACAGCAGGGACACAAACATGAACATTACCGGTTTAATCAGACTACATTCATATTAAATTATTTCTTTTTTGCTTGTGAATAGGATTGGATTGGAATTGGATAAATTGAACATTGTGTGTTACAAAAACAGGAATTTGTTAATATTTGTATTGTCATGTCATGTGACAGCTGATTAAGTTGTCTGAAGACATGCTGGTTTCAGCAGTAGCTTAATACAACCATTCCCATGGTTGAATAGAAAAAGTTAATTTGTGGATGCCTGATGCTTTAAGGGCTGAGTGCATAGGTAAGGATGCTCTCTACACTGGTGCTTAATAGTTTTGTTACTCTCAAAGCCCATAACTCACCAAAGTACTGACTGTGGGCAAGTATCAAAACAAGATGTATTAATGCCTTCCTTTAAAGGGTTAGTTTAGGTTTTTTGATGTAGGGTTGTATGAGGTACTTAGTCCTTAGTCAGTGTATTGCCTGCTGGGTCGGCAGTAAAACATATTTAAGCCACCTAAAATAGGCCCATTAAAAATACAATTTTATAAGGCAGGAGGAATTTATATATTTCTATTTATACATATTTATTAATGAATACTTTATAAGGAAATTATAGAAGTAAGGATTTATGTTTCACAGAACAGATATGCTATATGTTACTATAATATTAACAATGTAGTTTTCTGTCTGTATATTCCTCATGGAGCCTGCCTGAAAAACAATTTTGGTTCATTAAGTTTCTGATGTTTGTCAGGCTGCTATTGACTGCTGATGGTATAAGTTGTCAGAATAGAGTCCATTCTATTATAGTTTATGTTTTTAACCTTGTTTAAAATGACTTAAATTACTATATCTTTTTTGAAGTATTCCAACTCTCAACTAAAAAAGATCCTTTTGACTGACCATACTGATGTTAATTCACAGGCTTTCAGGTAAATACACCTGAGGCATCCACTGCAACCATGGGGAAGGCAACATTAGCCAAAGGAGAAGGTGTGTGTAAATGCCATGGCTCTATTATCGTAGCCTAATAAGATTAGTGTTTCTGAATCTTCCGTCTCAGTGTCACATGACCCATCAGAGACCTGAGGAGAACTGTGCCAACTCTGGCTTACATGAATCTGAATTTGGGCACAAAACCAATGTCAGCTGTGCCTTAATGTAGATCATTATTGCACAGCAGGAGATGCTAGATGATGACAATTCTGTAAAGTTTTCTGTGGAGTTATAGCTTCAGACCAAAATAAGGACATTTACTTTTATAATAAGGAACACAGTTGGAGTACAGCAGAGGAGATGAGCATAGATTTACTTGCCAGTTGTGACAAAATACTGTAATGACAATATTTAAGTACAAATATTATAATAATTATAATCTTTGTAAAGTTAGTCATAATCCTGCAGCACACTACGAATGTATTACGCCGCTACTACTACATACAGGCTTATATGTCAGCATGTCGAAGCATGACTAAAAGGTCCATGTAGTGAATATAATTTAACCTACTTGAATGAGCTTTCCTGGGGGACTCCTGCGACCTCCGTCCTGGTGTGGTTTCTCTGTTACTTTCTGATCTGTGCTGGGCCTTCGTTCTAGCTGGCGATGGTCTGGCTGCTTGGGAAACATCCCCTAGTATGGCCTCTCTGTACTGTCGCTCCTACAGAAAGAGACACACACACTGTGAGTAAACTGGGAGGAATACTGCATTGTGAGTATCCACATTTTTTTGTAAATACATTCAAGTTAGCATTCTTTTTGAACAGATGCGCTTTCACAAATTGCTAAATGAGCAACCATGAACAAGAACAGAGCAGACACAACACTACTGAAACCATTTCTTTTAAGCAGTAGCTCTAGTAGAGAAATAAAATCGATTCAACACAGTCACAACAGTTTGTAATCTTAAATGAATATGAGAAACTGATAGAGGTCTACGTCAGTGTCCTAAACATTGATGTGATGTAGTAAACAGAGGGGGAGTGCTGAGAGGCTTCCTTATTGTACTCAGACTACACAAGACATCGTAAAAATGACTTACGGCTTCCTGGGCTTTGAGGCGTGCCTTGTCTAGTTCTGCTCGTTCTTTGTCTTCATATCTTTTCAACTCCTCCTCATAGGCCTTATTCTGCAGGAACTGAGAGAGAGAGATTCATTTAATCATTTTTACATTTTTTTTTATTTCTGATGTTCTTATTGAAGATAAAACTCATCTTCAACATATTATTTAGGCTACATTTACAGGAAAAGAGAACACAATGACTATGTTAATACCTTGCTATGTTTCTTGTGAGACGGTCTGTGGTGTACCTCCTCTCGCTGTGAATGACCAGGAGCTGTGAGGTTGGTTTGTCTCCCGTCATCCACACTCAAGGCCTCTGCCATGGCGTCTTCTAACTGTCCCTGCAGGGAGCGACGGACCCGTGGAGGGGAGGGGGATAAGGAACGAGTCCGCTGGGTGGATTCAGCGTTGGGTGTTCCTGAAAATTGGAAATTTTACAATTCAATACAATTGTCAGTGTTGATGCAAATCACTAATTAAATCTTTGTTGTGTTTATAAAATTCTCACGTGGAGGACCAAAATCTGTCACATCATGTGACCTTTAAATTAAAATTAAAACTTGTGCAGTGCTTTTGTTATAAATCAATATGACACAACTGTGTTGTAGCCATAAAATGTGTGTGTACCTGTGTGTTGTCTAGGGGTCCTGCGACACTCCATGATGCTGTCACTGTGGTGGGACTGCTTGTCCTCTTCTTTGACATCACTGGACTCTCCACTTTCACTCAGAACTCGTTTAAGCATCTACAGGAATTACACATTGCACATTGTTACAAACATTAAAAGGATAACAGAAAAATGTCATACCATACTTTAACCCAACCTGAATAAAACAGACACACTGGTAGGATTAAAATACAAAATCCACACACCTGATCAAGTTCTTCAAGTCGATGTGAGAGTTTCTCAGATATGTGATGTAGCTCCTCTTCTGCTTTCTTGTTCCTCTGTCTGCGATATGACAGAGGCTCTTCAAAACCTTCCTCCTCCAACCTGCTGCTGCTCAGAGATATTTAGACAGTTAGAAAAAGTAAAAGAAAAAAGTAATGTTACTTTTTCCCTGCATAAAATAAGTTCTATGAGGAAATCTTTCCAACAGGACCTCCACACGTCTTACCTGAGGCCCGTCCTTTCCCTGCGACCCCTCCTTCTCTCCGGTTGTCTTCGTGTATAACTCTGATCCTCCTCATCTTCTTCAGTGTCTGGTGGAGAAGGGGTTGTGGCCGCCATCTCATCCTGCAGGGTGAGGAACAGCACATCTGGCTGGGTGCGGAATAAAACCCTCCTGGGGCCCCCATTAGTTGGCTGAGATTAGACAGAAAGAGAAACAAGTTAATTATCATAAAATAATTATTTCCACCAGGGTGTCAGGTTTCCATCACAAACAATCCGAGCTGGAGCAGGTAAATACTGTATATTGTATTGAAGTTAGAAATTCCAGTATCATGACAACATTACCTGTCACCACTAAAACCAAGTGTGTCTGCATGGGTTAAAGTGAAGTTGCTCTCTTACCTCTAGTGCCTCCCCCTCCACTTCTGTCCTGGCTCTTTGCTGACTGGACAAAGACTTCTCACTCCCAGCTGGAAATTGAGCAAAACATGACCCCAAGAACTAAGTTACACTTCACACTGCTTGGGGATTTTCACTTGTTAGCCATCACACAGACGTAGCAGATAAACAGTATAATTTGGAGATCCACTGCCAACTCAAATGTCAGTTACAACTATTAATTCCATCAGGTGCTCACCACTTTTTTAAGCCTATGATCTGTGATGCTTTTAAAGAAATCAAGTAGCTAAAGCAGTTGACATTTTGTTCTGGTACATTTGTTTTACTCACCAGGAGACTGTAGTCCATTGGTAACTGTCTCAGCTTCTGGTTTAGAGGTCTGTGTGAAAAGGACGAGTGAGTGAGAAATTAAAAAGGGGGGAAAAAGCAGGAGAAGAACAGTTGTTGTTGCCATTAACATTGACTACAGAGGGGCAGTTTAATGAATATAGTCTGCAGCTCATAAAAGTTCATTTTCTAAAACCGCCACCAGAGACCAGCAGACACAAGACCTGTAGAACGTATTAATACTGGTGATGGGTCCAGACACTCTAAAGAAAGAAGAGGGAAATGTTCTGTAGGATTGAGCTTGGTGGCTGTTGTTGTCGTTGTGTACTCTCAGTTACAGGAGCCACAGGGTTAAACTGTGACGGCAGCCAACACCAAGCTTTGTCCATGTCAGGGCCTGCTATTAAGTAAGTGTGCAGACCCTTTTTTCAGTAATTGTCTTAATTACTATGGAAAAATTCTCAATAAAAGGGGGAAAATATTATAAAATCACATCATCTTGAATAAGGCAGTACTTTCTCCATGTTTGGAGATCTTTCTTTCTTTCTTTCTGCCTACCAATAAACTTTTAATGAACAGTGAACTGTTAAAAACCAGAAAATTGCTGAAGACTTAACTCTTCAGCTGGGTATGGACACAAACTTAAGTACATCTACTTTTATCATCTAACAAGGTGTAGGTGGTGGTTTGAGTGCATTAAATAATAGTTGTAAAGCTTAGGAGGAGGTTTAGTCACACTGAGAATATGGTTGGTCAGGGTTGTTGGTGACCCATAAAACAATCCCATATACATAAATGTGTTTCCTCCAATGTAATTGATAGCTGACATTCAAAAGACTTTCATTTAAACCAGCCCTTCAGAGGTTTTTTAAGTGACTCTTACTCTCGTATTGTTATGAATAATATTGAGGAAGACTGAAAAGTAAGTTTATTACTGAAGTTCACCTCTGCCATTTTCTTAATGAGTCAGCACACACTTGTCCTTCCTGTATTGTCCTCAAATCACTAAAATAGGAAGTGCAAGTGTGTGGGTAAAAAACAGAAAGAGACAGTCTTGCATTGCTGGCACTGTAGTAAGATACCTCATTGCCTCTTGAAGATAACAAGTTAGCATGTCCTCAAAGTCAGTGCAAGTAAAAGGAAATTGACTATTTAACACTTGAACATCATCAAGCTGTATTATAAGGATACCTCTGTAGTGACAGGAACAGCTTCCTCCTCTGCCTGTCCTTGGCTGAGGCCAGCAGCTGTGGAGGGTTGGCTGGGTGGCTGTGGGTCTGTGTTCAGCCTCTGGGGGGTGTTGCTCTGGTTGGGTGGCTGCAGGGCGATGGCTGAGTGCAGCGGTTCAGTCGGTGGAGCGTCCTTGGCATCCAGAGGACCAGAGTTGGTGACTGTGTCTGAGGTTTAGGGAGGGGCAGCAAGTCCCAGCAGATTAATCATGAGGACTTTTTGAAAGAGTTATTACAGTAATACATTCAAATCTTAAGTCGCTCAATAATAAACGAATCAAAATATGAATGAAAGTTGAAGGCAACGTGATGTGATGGAGCAGACACATGACAGCATTTTTCTGATTATCGGAATCTGTGTCTTTGTTGTCCGATTGTGGATAAAATTAATTAATTTAAAAAAAAAAGCTAAATAGTTGACTAATATTTGGTATTAATAATCCGAATCTGCAAAGAAACTAGTGACTTAAAGTTATCCATTAAATATAAATATTTGCCACCAAATGTATATCATTTCCAAGTAGTGGTTATCAGTTTCCTTGATAGCAAATAATCGGTCCCTGAAAAAATTAAACAAACAAAAAACAAAACAACATATCGGCCGATCCCTACTAAATCGTCTTAGAATACCTTTGTGGTTTGCAGCAAGGCCACATGACTGATTAGATAACTTCTGTATACTGTTACAGCTACACCAACAACTTTAATCAGTGCTGGAAACAACAAATGTCCTCTCAGATGCTTAAATTGTTTCAGACAAAAAAAAAGAAAAGAAAAAAAAAGAGGCATGAGCATTTTAAGAAAGAATTCTTGACTTATCTTAATGTAACAAAACATCTGGAAACCCAGAGGGGGAATAAAACTGACATGGTTGATAGACAGACGGGCCCAAACACAGTAAAGAACAAGTAAAGATGGGCTGTGTTTCCCATCTTACCTTCTTGTTTGGCTGTGAATGTGCGTGCCGAGACTCCCAACCCAATGAGCTCACTAGTGGATCCGATCTCTTCAGCGTTCCAGGAATGGAGGGAATGTTTACTGGAGTGGACTGTGGACCTAAACAAACAAACAATAACAACAATAAGACATATTATTAACAAAAAGTGCTGTATATTAAAATGAAGGATGTTTAATTTGATAAACTTGGTCTGAATTCATCAAACCTCACAATTACTGTGAGATGTCGATAAGTTGCCGCTAAAGACATAAACATCAATACACTTGCATGTCAAAAATTCTACTTTGTGAGTTTTCCAGATCTGAACCATGTCCAAGGCTGGGTCGTAACAGTGTTGTTGTTAAAAGACTCGCAGTTTTCCTCGTACACAGGAACGTCATATTGTTGAAATAATCACAGCAAGAGTCGACTCACTGATTACACAAAAGCTACAAAGACACAGGCTGTAGCAGTGGTCCTTCTGGTACTTACAGCACCGCCACAATACAAAATGTATTTATACATTACAGTTGCTTTAAGTGCCTCCAAGATGTAAATGTTAACAGACAGTTTCAAAATTCACTTTTAATAGTATGACTTAGCACACCAGCAGTGCCACAACCTACACCCATACAAACAAATAATAAAATGTTATTCAGAGGCACACCCAGCTGCAGGAGCCTGTGTCACACCTGAGTTCATGTGTTTGACACACACCTCACCACACCTTTTTACTATTTACACTACTGCTAGAAAATTAGCCCGGCTAGCTGTTGTTCCAGCAGGATGTACAGGTAGGACCTGCACTACAGCTGAATGATATAGTCAAGGTCATGTCGAACAAACGGGTTGATTTGTTTTGGTCTATGGGAAAGAAAGAGGAGTTGGTATTCTTTTATTATGAGGTTTCTATTCATTCTACAATGTGCTGCATTCTCATGATAAAAGAGCAATGGGTGTGTGACTGATGTCTCCTGTTTTATTTGTCATACACCGTTTATCACATATCATCCCCCATTATCGCTTTGTCAGCAACGTTTTAAACACTCTGGTGCACTCCTCCACTTTCAAAATAATAAATATGACACAGACTTAAACCAGCTGGAGTAAAAAGAAATGACCGTATGGCCTTTTGCTATCGGAAACACCTGTTGTCCTTCATGTCTTCCCAAAGAAAATGGTCTCGTACACAGGAATTAGTGGATTTTTACATTTTAAGGAGTCGCAACAGTACCATGTTTAGAACTAACAGAATAACTGCACAGCTGGCACAAACTGTACAAATTTTTTTTTAAAAAAAATCAAACTTTATCAAGAAACAATTAACAAAAAGGGTCACAGTATCACTCACACTGTTAAGCATGGTGATCTCTGGGGAGAGAAGTGCAAAATCACCACTGCAATTAAAAGGATAGCATCCGAGATATAAATAAGTGTTTTTTAGTTTTGGGAGAGTATGTGAAGTGCATCTAGTAAGAAATCTTACTCTCCACTGGAGGACGAAGCTGCTCCATCCAGTTCAGCTTCCTTGTTATCTGTGGCATCGCAATTTGCCGTCTCCTTGGTTTCACCAGGCGCATCCTCATTCGGACTGTCATTCAGATCCTCTGAAAAAAGTCATGAACAGTACAAATGACCCAGAGGAAGTGACAAAAAAAAAAAACTTTAGAAGAATGATGAGAAAACAGAACTGATGACAAAGAGAAAGCAACAATTGTGATTACAACATGAAATGACCTCCATGGAATTTAAAGAGGAACAAAATCATATGACCTCATCAATTGATATTCTCTTTTTGAAAACAAAGAAAACAAACCTAAAAGACTCACAGCCGAAAAAAGACGGACAAACAGCCATTTTGTAGCTTTTAGCACAGACATAAGTACCAACAGCAGACGCACAACTTGTACAGTGTCACCACAGCTCAGATTAATGAACCTTTCAGCCCCAACGATCTGTATTCACAGCAAACAGACCACTGTTAGCTTCTATTGTACTCGTTACCAATTTCATTATTGTACATGCAGGAAGTTTGATTAAGCCTTTTAGAAACTCTCATCATTGTGGAGACACAGTCATTAACTACTAATTGGTGTTTGGCAGCAGTCTGAGGGACGGCCCACTGACACAAAGGCATGCTCAGTTCTGCCAAACGAAGAGGCCCAACTGTTCTCTATACAGTCCTGCACCAGCTGGTCTTAAACTGGGTTTAGGACACATTATGTCCAGTTCACGGTGAGGGACAGACACGCAATATCACCTCAATGAGCACTTATGTCTTAGTCAGTAAAAAAAAAGAAGAAAAAAAGAAGTAGTAGTGGATTCAGGCCCTCTGGAAACTGCTCTAATATTCTGGCTTTTGGGATGACTAAAGCAGAAATCTTCCTGAAAAATCTGTCTGGCAGTTTTAATAAATGATGAAGCTTTAAATTATGTGGTTAAAAATGAGAATGTGCCAATTTGTCACATGAAACACAGATAGTGTGTGTAAAAGTACAGTTCAAAATCTATATCTTCACAAATACCTAATAATATAAAAGGCATATCTGTAAAGTTGATGAGGAAAAAGTGACTAATGAATCTGCCTACCACCATTCTGTGACTCCTCACTTATCTCCTCCTTGAGATATTCCAGGAGGCCATCAAAGATTTCCAGGAGGTTGTTGATAGACTCTTTGTCCCCTCTGACAACATTTTCTCCTGCGAACACACAGCAATCCTCAGCATTACACTCGGTACTCATTAATTTTTACTGCTGAATAAAAAAGGGGGATTGTTTTGCCCTCGTGTTTCGGCAACCCCCCCAGGAAGTGAAGAAATTGGGCCATGAAGCCCAAAATAAAGTGATTTGGTGGAGAAATTTTCCAACATCTCCAGTTGGTCCAAGTGAAAGTTAAGTTTCTCTTCTCTTACACAAGCAATGTGTTAATTATTATACCTGTAATGTGTGAGAGACTGATCTGAAGGTAATCCAGAGAGAGGGAATCAATCACAGACTGAACGTTATGGACGTCATCTTCTTGACTGCATGGTGCTGCGATGTAATCTAGGAACACACAGAGCATGTATGGGACCACAGAATCAGGGAAATGCACACATCACAAACTTAAAAAAACATGTGTTCACAGACTTCCTGCAACATTTTGGAACTTCACTTAACAAACATGTCATCACGAGACTGTTAATGTTGCTGAGCTCTTTCCTGCTCTGTTAAGTACAGGAAAAAGCTCAGCGACATTAACAGTCTTGTGATGGCATGTTTGATGGTCTTAGGAAGCATTCCTGACATACTAAGCACACTCATGAGATCATACTCTGAACTAAAACCTCACAGCTTGTTAACCATCAGCGTTTGTGGCCTTATGATTAGAATTAAAGCAACCTTGTTAGGGCTAAAAATAATGGCAATTTTCATAATCAATTTTTTACTGATCATTTGCTGAATGGATTAATTAACCACGCAGTCTATAAATGTCTGGTGATGAAACTTTGAAAAGCTGTTATTGTTCATACAATAAAACATTTGTTTTTGGTCTGTCTGACTTTGAAATCTTAAGATGTTCAGTTTATTATTTCATAAAACAAGAAAAGCAGCCAATCATCACAAGGAAGAAGCTGAAACCAGAGAATGTTTGTTATTTTTGCTTGAAAAATAATCTAAAAGATGAATTTCTCATTAAAGTAGTTGCCTGCTATTGTTGATGGACTAATCAGGAGCTGCAATGATTCGTCGATCAAAAGGAAATTAAATGCCAATGTCATCGATTAATCACTAGTCATTTTTCAATAACATTTTAAACATTTGCTGGTTCCAGCTTCTTAAACATAAAGATTGTCTGCATTTCTTTGTCATTTTTGGCAGCTTTTTTTTGTCCAACCAATTGTTCAAAACTGAAAGCCTCTTCATTTACTGTTACACTTGGGGATAATATTTGTGATGAGCATTTTTCACAATTTTTGGGGGGACATTTTATAAACTAATCAATTAATTGAGAAATAATCTGCATATTAATGAATAATTACAAGTACACTCGTCTGAAAATCTTTTGCTTCGAGACTCCACTAAAGAAATGGTAAATATTCACTTGTAAATAAAACATATACAACAACAATAAAATACATAATAATTAAGTAAAACAAAAACAGAGCATGCAGAGCAAAAATATGGCCAGCAGGGATAAGGTGGATGACTTTTGTATGATCTCCAGTTTGTTTCCTTACCTGGAACTTTCTCCCCCAGGATGTTCTCATACAGGGAAATGAAAACATTTGCATCACAGTCCGTCAGTTTCCTCAGCCTCAAGTTTATGTGACACTTGCTGAGTAGATCATTTGCCACATCTACCCAATCTGTACAAAAGAAAGGGAATGGTTCATGTAAAGTCCTTAAGTGGAAATGTCTATAGGATGATACAGGCAGAGAGTAGTGAAAGAGTTAAACGAGCAAAATTCTGCATCTTTGGCAAGTTGACTTAATGAATACAGTCAGGGGACATTGTACCGTGAATTAATTCACATTTAGGGTTCTCATTATGTGACATCCACTTGTTATTCATTCACAAGTCAGTTTCAGTACCTCCTCTCAGGGTGATAATGTTAATTCAATCATGAATACCCATCCGCGGCAAACTTCAGTCAGAGAGCGGGGAGTCATCTCTCCCTCACACACACTGTACTACTACACAAGCTACTGTTACAGACTACCCGTCCGGATCACAGACATTACGCTTTTAACAAATAATACCGGTGGCCATGGATTTGAGAAGAATAAACAGCAAGCAAACTTGTGTCTTAAGTTACCTGGCACCTTGACGTCAGCTCTAACGTGTTGTGACACAACTTTACCGGTTAACTCAAATGTAGCTAGCTAACGTTGCTAACTCTGCGTGCTTGCTAACGGGAACATGATACGAGGACGTTGTACTGTGAGCTCTCATACTTCAATTAAAACGTGTCTCTAACATGTATATTTAACGTCAAAAGCTGTGGTAACAGGAAAGCAACAACAGCTAACGTTAGCAGTTCACTATTAACGTTACGTGTCGTTAGCTTTCTCGGGACAGGAGCGCAGTGTCGGCTGTCTTACCTCTCTCTCCCTCCTGGGTTCCCATGAAACAGCTGTCGACGAGAGGCGACTGGAGCTCAAAATCCACTAAATAGCAACAAAAGGGTCTCGTATAACCCGGAACCCCGACCCTGGCCTGAGAATGTGGGTCCGTTTTGTTGTTGTTGGTTTCAGTACCAGGGAGAAGGAACTATCGGCTCTTATTTAAAAATGAAGTCTTGTTTGATTGGACGATACGCTCGTTCTTTGTTTCCGGAAGTTCCCTTTGATGGGTGCGTACCGCCCTCTGCTGGTCACTGTGTGCAATGCAGGCAATAATAATGTGTATAAATACTAAGGTCTCCCAGCATGTATGGCTATTTTATCCTTGCTAAAACCCACATATATTTTAAAATGATTATATTCTCTCTCTCTCTCTCTCTCTCTCTCTCTCTCTCTCTCTCTCTCTCTCTCTCTCTCGTACATAAAAGACGAAATGTGTGTTTTTTCTTTTAAATGTATGTAGCCCTTTATACACAAATGGGTACAAACATGGCTTAAGATAATGTAGAAAATGTAGATTTAAATATAAATACAAATAAGTGAGAACTGTATAGACACTGCAGTCTCTCTCTCTCTCTCTTTGCAGCTTTTTAATCAAAGTTATTGAACTCTTTTTTCAATCAACTCAAGAGATAATACAATGGTGCCCAAACTTTTTTCCCTTGGATTGCCAAAACTGAAAGGAAGCACATGTGTATTGTATTGTTAATGCACAATGGTGCTAGAAACCCAAGTTTCCTTGATTGTCTGATTTCCTGTGCAAAGGGTCACTGTAAATCGCCGTGCTCAGATTACAATAAATAAATAATAATTATGGATCCTACATATTCAAAGAGCACTTGTACCTCACAGAAATAAAACAACACAAAAAATGTTACATATTTTTTTAATTCTAAAAAAAATGTTTTCGCTTGAAACATCTGGAGGGCCAAATTGAACCTAATGGTGGTCCAACTTTGGCAACCCTGAGATAATATCAAGGCTGGAAAGCTGCACACCCACTGCTCAGTTCATCTCCAGAGGGTTAAGGGGTATTATAAACATATTATAGCCCAACACCACCAGGATGAGCAACACCTGCTGAACTCCTTACCTCCACCCTAATTTTGTATTTATTTATTTATTGTCTATAGATGATAATTTTGTCAAATAAAACCTTTTTAACTCTTTTTTGAGTAAATAAGAAAACAGTGTGTAGAATTATTTTCAGCTTTAAAGGTAAATTAAATTTATGTTTCAATGTTATCCTTTGAGAGTGGATTTTTCATTTTACATTAGCCCAGTATAAATTTGTACTTCACCTCCACATTGTCTTCTATATTAGTTTTACTACAACTCATACACCACAATATTCAGGGATTAAAATGTGGAGTTCCCATTGCTGTACAGTGCACACAGCAAACTACACATGGTGGCTCAGCAGGCCTTTTTAACTAGGAAAAACATTGGTGTTACTAATAACATTAACAATATCTGTGTTCTTTTAAGTGTCCCAGTAAGCAAAGACAGTGTGACAATGAGTCAGCATGAGCAATACCCTGAAACTAAAGCAGCGAAAAGGAATTCAGCCATCATCAATAATATATTTACACCTTTACACCTTCTCCACTGCCCTTCATACTCAGTGACTCATTAAATTAAAACCCTTTGAGGTCCATTTGAATTAGCCTGAAGAGATATAGCAGGTAAAGCTGTAAGAGTGTGAACAGTTTCTCGAATAAACATCCATTTCCCTAAAGCAGAGGTGAGATTAAAAGATCATGACTGTAGCTCTACATACAGGATATCTAATTAAAGGCTAACTATACCTAGCTCTTGCACTTATCAGATATACATTTGTGTGCTTGCAGTTTTCTCTTAGCAACAACAACACAGCAACAAAAAGTGCTGAAGATGTTAGAGGAGATATAGCGGCCTAGTACAGTAAATGTGATGTACATGGCAGATAATAACCTGTTGATACTCATCTAGCATCAGAAACGAAGCTGGATGTGAAACTGTTGTTTAGATGAGGAACACATATAAATAGAAATAAGCAACAACATGAAAGAGGGAAGCTGAAATGAGATGAATCTACAGCAGCCTCGTCAGTGGCTTAACAACACTAAGTTTGAATCCCACCCCACTCCCCCCATTTCCTGTCACTCTTTGCCTGTCCTACACAAATAAAGCCATAAAAAGACAAAAAAATAAATCCCAACAGGTAAAGCATCTAAAAAAAATTACAGGGCAACCTGAAGAAACTGAGTTTAAATTCAAACTAAAGGACCTGTCAACCAATAAACCAGAAGCAAGAACCTCTGACAGCCATAGTTGAGAGAAATTAGTTTTTGATCCAGACCTCCTTTTCAGCCACAGAACCTTTTCTGTGTTATCTGAGGGGTTGTTGTGTAGACAACAAGTAGTGTTGTGTTGTGTAGTGCAACCACACTGAAAACATGAACAGAATAAAGCGACCCTGATGTAAACAGTTATAGAGCTAATTGTTGATGAGCTGTTCACTGCAAGAAGGAAAAATAAGACCCCTGTAGTTGAATATGATGGTAAGGTGTAATTGACACCTTGTGTCAAGGAAACAAAAAGACCAAGACTATAAAGGCGGTATTTGTAAGAAAAAGTGATTTTTGAGTCTCATTCCTAACTCATCAAATAATGAGGCTCTGGGATGGTGGCCTACAATCCTAAAGCATCAGTGTTTGACAGGTTGGGAGTGAGACTCAAAAATAAACTTTTCTTACAAATAGCACCTTTAAAAGGAGCATATAACATAAATGATCATGTATTTTATGGCCAGTTCTAATAATTAACAAAGAAAATTAAGCTAAATGTAAATTAAGAGAAGACTTTTCATAATTTATATTTTATGATAATTTCTTTATGCTTGTAAAATATTATCATGGCTGTTGTGATATTGCATAATGCATCAATGATAGTTTTTGTTGAATTTTTAATGCACAACTACAGATCTGGCTTAATTGCATCATAATCATATCACATCTGCGACATGTAAGATTGTCTTGCTTAAATATAAAAGTAAAGTTCTGCCCTTTTACTTAAAAAAGTTCCAATTTATTCATAACACATTGTGTCCTATTGAACATAAAATGATCAAAGCTGCAGTAAATGCATGAAAAACCTCTTGACACATATGACACTGCTAAAACAGTAAGTGTGTCTCTTACACAGCATGTGATTTTAAAACACAGCACTCATAAATAAGGAAGGTGGAGCTATTTCATTAATGTGTGTATGCATATGTGGTGTGGGACACCCTAGACAAGTTGCCAGTTCATCACAGGGCTGACATATAGAGACAACACAACCTTTCACGCTCACATTCACACATACGGGCAATATAGAGTGACCGATTAGCCTAACTTGTGATCAACTTGCTGCTGCATTTGAGCAAATATCTGACCACTTTTACAATGTAACTGACAGTGTGAGGGACTGACAGAGCTGGAAGAAAATGACACATTGTCTTCTGCAGCAGCCTGTTGAATGCCATCCATTATTTAAGTATTTACACCAGTCTTGTCGCTGTTACAACAGTCACAGTGACTGGTCAGAATAATTTGGTATTTGTGTCTTTAATCTCATATCTGTGGTAGATGTCAGGCCATATGACTTCCACAAAAGTGTGGACATACTGTATGTTCTCCTTCGAGACATTTATAACTGGCCGTGTGAACAGAGTGAGAACTGACACTTTAGACATGTATCTACAATAGCCAGCAATAGAAAGCAGACGTTAAGAGACAAAAGCAGTACTGATACATACGAAAACCCTTAACAAATAATACATTTAGCATTTTTTGATGCATGAATGTTGATTAAATCTGATTTAAATTGCCATTATAGTACTTCATTTTGATTAAAATAGACAAGATAATAAAAGAACACATTAAGCTTCATAGTATAATATGCAGTCATATGATGCATTGTTCATCAGGTCTTTAAGGCTGGATTTACATCAGCACGTGTGGTCTTGAAATTTACTGCCAACAGTGAAAAGAGTCACTTTAACATTGTTTATTACTTGAAAACATGACAACAAATCTTGTTTGAGTGAATTGAGTGCATTTTGAAAATACATATTGGCACAAGGATGGCACAGCATCATAAGAATAATGAGTTCTTGAACAGACATCTGAGCAAAATAAAATCAAAAGTTTTTCCTGGAAAGACCAAAGAACTTTCCTTACCTTCCTTCCTTTACTTACCTGCCAATCAAAACCAAGTATTCTCCCTCCCACTCACTTTGCTGTATGCATATTAACAGACAAATGTGGCAAGCTGAGAAAACCACCCTCTCGCTTGCATCAGGAAAAACTGAACACATACAGAGAAGTTGATGATGACTTCATGATATTCTGGAGACGAACAACCAAACTCCAAAGAGGCAGCATAGTAGCCTCAAGTCCAGCAGCTCAGTCTAACATCTCACAGATAAATAAATGGGACATATTCATTGTTTATCGAAATCTCCATACAATCACTGTCCACTTGAAGCGTTATTTAAGACACGATGCTACCTAAAATAGTAGTACTGCTTTGTGACATCGCCGAGTTGGTCCATGCTGCATCTTTTACTTTCACCTAGGAACAATCATCGTCTTCATCTGGCAGGTTAGTCCATTTACTGCTGCTTTCACAGAAACAGCACTTCTGGGAGACCACAAGTTTTAGTCCTTTGACTTGTTTTCTAACCGTACATTGTCTGTTGCATTCCCGACATGACTTGAACAGCTGAAGGATGCACTCTTCATCAATGATGTACTCTGATGAGCTGAGGGAATCAGAAAAGATGCATGAATAGAATGATGACTTCTTGTTGTGACTTACGTATATGTACAGCTGGGGGTAGTATTTAACAACAAAAGCTTCAACCTGGATTGTGATGACTGATAATAACAACATACCTCCCCAAATCCACCAGATAGCGTCCGTCCCCCACACTTAATGAGATGCTGACTTCATCATCCTCATCTTCTGGCATATCTGTGTGTGGATCCATTTCAACATATCAGTCATTACTTCACTTATCCTGTAAACAATTAGCTTGCAGTCTTAAGGATTTGTTTTGCTGGTGAGGGACTCTGCTAATGTGAAGAAGACTCACCACTATCTTCATTATTTTCTGTCTGGTTGATTATCATCGACTCGTCTTGACTGTTCAATATTTGAGAAGCAGCATCTTCTGTCTGTGGCTCCTTTAAATAGGACAAGAAACAGCAACCCGTCAGCACAAAGCTTAGTTAAAACAGGCAACGTCATTTAATTTATTTAGTAGATTTCATAAACTGAAGCTCGACAAATACAGGTTAATATAGTTTAAAGAGAATACATTTAAATCTGTAACAAAAGAACAAGTTTGTATTATAAATGCATGCAGTAAATTGTAAAACTAAAGCAGAGTGTCTGCAGCTGAAATGTTGTAAGGGATGGAAGCAGAACCTGAGGATAAAGAGACGACTTGTGCGCATTAATAAACCGTTTTATAACAGCTCAAATCTTTTGTTGGTGTAACACAAGACCAAAAACATTTTCAATGGTATTTTTAGTTGTCTGCAGGTGAAACTCTCTGAAAACTGTAAATCAAAGCCCACAAATGCCCCTGACATTTACTTTAATTACAAGGCTAGTTCTGTTAGGTTGTTAGGTTTAACTGCTTTATTGCTTTGGAGCTGGAGACAATACATGAATCATTTTCAGTCAGAACATCTGCTTTTATCAATCATCATTTTATCAATGATATTTATACTGTCACTTCGCAAATCATTTTCATGATTGAAAGGTTTTTCAGATGAATGGGTAAGACAATAAAAATATCAGAAAATGGTTTCACCAGGAGGTAAGGAAATGTAATCAAACTTCTTGTTTTACGGCAGGTCCAGAACCAAAGCTTTTTAGTTTACAAAGATAACAAACAGAGAGACTGAGTGTTGAAATAGTTGCCGACTGATTTTCCGTCAGTTTTATTAAGTGGCTAATTGTTTCAGCTGTTGTGGGAGATGTGTCAGAGTCACATTTACCTTGCAGTTTTCAGATGACTGGACAGAAGGAGAAGGAGAATCTTCCTGCTTCACTTCAATTGGTGAATTCATCATTATTGGATATTCATCACCCATGCTTGCCCTAAATATACAGAACAAGAAGCACAAGAGTGTAAATTAACTTCTACCTTTGCGCAAGTCTTTTTCAGTAGGTTGTGTGATTAACATGTTATGCTATTATTCATCATTACTTCATGGGTTAAAAAGACATAGCAGCAACACTCAGGCCTTCTCACCGGGATTCAGATGAACTTGTTTCATAGGCTGGTCGATCCGCTTGATTCTCTGACTTGGTCCGAAGATAACTAAAGTTATAACACATGGCAGTTAGCTTGCTGGTCAGTCAGTAAGGGCTCAAACAGTTGTATTTATGGTACCAACGACGGAGAATAACAACACGTTTGCACTACATTAACGCAAGTGGTGTTACATACCACAATATGTCAAGATGATACACACCTAACCTACCTGTCCAGTAGTATAAAAGCCATCTTTGAGTCAGTTTTAATACCACATTTTTTCTTAACTTGTTGCCACTTTGTAATAGCAGCGCCGATAGTTTTTCTCGTCTTACTGCGCCGTTTATCACCGTCTCTTTATGCTCGCTGGCCTTTCTCTGATCTAACCCTCTTCTTCTTACCCGCAGAGTCTGCAACAGCTGTGTTTTGAGGAGCTTTGGGCGCCATATTTGTTTATCACTGATTTATGACATCACGTCCAGTGCGCCAGGTCGCAGAATATGGTGCAACACCTGTGTACTGGTTTATTAATGACAACTAAATATATTATTTAGCATCTTTTAATTAACACGAATTAATTCTGATGCATGAATTATAATTAATTAATTCTTTGAAACAGCAACACTCATGTCAACCACAGCGGAACTTCAACAACAATAACCGCTTTACGGCAGCCCTACGGCAACTTTCAGGGGACACACTACTTCAAACAGATAAACACAGGGCAGTCTGTTCTACTAGTTATGTGCTAAAGCCGTTGCAGGAGGTATCGGAGATGTAGCAAAAGTTGCCATGGCTCTTGACAAGACGACGCGCCACCAACCCTGACTTAAAGCTGGAGTTTGTAGAATATGTGAGTGACGCATGAGACTGGGATGGAAACAACTGCGCCCCTCCCCTCCCTGTTTCGACTCCGTAGCTCCACCCCGGTCTCGTGGACGCGCGCGACTGTAGCTTTGAAATATTCAGTCGGACCTTTTCTGTCACACACGTGCCATGGCCGAATTACAGGTAAGAAAGTACTTTACCTTTCTCTCGTGAACAAATTGAACGTATGAACAAACAAACATTACTTTTGCATTGTTTAGAAGAGCGATAGAGACCGACAACAATTATTTCTTGCTAACGTCTCAGCGTGACACAGCCGACATGTCTGGCACTAATAAAGCTACGATATTTGTCATACTGACGTGATACTTATACAGCATAATCTAATGACAACAGCAACACTTATATACCACGGGAAAGAGGTGTGAATGCTAAGAATAATAAAACAAGGTATAACGCTAAAGTAAACAATTACCCCCACATGCACGGACTATCGGAGACAACCACTTTATTCAGACAACCTGAAAATAAATAATAACTGTCACATCCATATTTACACGACACACGTCCTCTGTATGTCGTGTATATATAACGCTACTGACAATACATTTGACGTTGACTTTGGCTGTGACTTGCTTGTAGCTGTCGTGAGCCTTTGGCTACGGTTAGCATAAAGCTAATCAACTCACAACATTACTCGTCAATTGTGGCCCAACCCCCTGCTTTATTAGATTCACGGTCATTTCATTACACAGCCAATTACTACCACGCATTTAGATTATTAGCTACGTAAAACTTGCATTGGAGGCTCACCTGTCCAGGAGAAGAACAGCAAGCTCAGAATCCAACTTCAGCCCGATGCTATCGCGAAGCTCTCTCCACCTCGGATATGCTTGTCCAATGTTTATACGCGATTTATTCCGTCTATTGTCACTGTCCCTCTTAGACTCTCGTTTCTCTACATTGGTCTTCCTTTTTTTGGCTTGCTTAGCCGTGTACGCTTTTGTTGGTAATGCCGGGATAGCGACTTTTCCTGCCGGGACGTCCGCCATTGCACCTTCACGGAAGGTGAATGCGCATCGACTTTGGTCGAGCAACCAATAGGAACGCCCCAAACAGCTCGCTCTGTAAAATGAACTGTGATTGGCTGAACACTGCCGTCACGGCGCTGAGTTTTCAAAGCCTACAGAGCCAAGAGGAGACGCAGCAGTCCAGTGTTTCTGTCATAACACTGTGAATTACAATATGCTGAAAGGTTATTATTGATTTTTGACCAAATGACACCAGAAATAACTTACACACTCCAGCTTAAACACGAAGGATGGTCCTTGTTCTTCTGATTGGCTTGCTCTACAGCTAAAGCGTTAGCCAGCTTTGTTTTACCCACCAACGATAAACCTTATTACATATATCAAATGTAAACCGACATCTCGCAGTGGGTTTCATAAATAACACATTACATACCCTTCAATGAGGAAGTGGGCTAACTGAGGGTCAGATTTGAATCCCTCCAATTCCCGCAATTCTCTCCATTTGTGAAATGACCGACCGACGTTCACTCGTGTTTTCGACCGTCTTCTATCACATTCCCTTTTAGCCTGCTGTTACTCGAATAATGACCGTACTCTCCCTTTTCTCTTTGCCAATATTGTATCAGTATCAGCCATAACCATAAAATAACGACAAATGTAAAACTAACGACAAATCCCCTCCTACATCCCTTAACTGGAGAATGTACTCACTGTCAAACTTTCTTCTTCTCCTCTTTTTGTTTAATGGCGGCCGACAGCCGGCGTTTAGGTGCAACACCGCCACCCACCGTGTCCTTTCCGACTGGATGGAAAAAACAAAACTATTTGGTAATTCAAATTCAAATAGGTTCAGTTATTGAAAATGTCCTCAAGCAAAGGTCCGGTGTAGTGCCGAGAAGAGACTGCTTGCCGAAAAACGACTGCCCCCGACGGGAACGCGCATCAGTTCAGAGGAAGTGGGCGTAGGTCTACTACGGGTCAGCTGGCAGACGCAGCACCGAGAGAAATGTTTTTTTTGCTGTGCAGTCCTGCAGCCCAAGTGAAGAGGCCACGGAAAAAGAACGGCGCAGATAAAAAAAAGTAACCTGATGTTTCCATAATGTAGGCTAGTTGTCAACAATTGATGAGGGTAGATGCTTTACCTTGCCACTTTTATTGTTGTTGTTGTTGTTATCGTTGTTGCAATGTGATTTTACACCGCTTTGATCTATAAATAAAGTCATAATTCAATATCCCTGTTTCAGTGATTTTATAACGAGGATTAGGAAATCAATGCAGAAAAGAAAGCCGGAGTGTTTCCACGTCACATTAGATAGCAATCATATAACACATACTGAGAAATTAGTAAGTGCTATCAGAGGTGGGTAATAACGATTTACATTTACTTCATTACATTTACTTAAGTAACTTTTTGGATAACTTGTACTTTTAAGAGCATAATTATGAATACAATAATGCAGTATATATAGAACTGTAGGCTAACTGTAACGGATTGCCTTTACATTCTGCATAACATTCTCTGTGTTTGCCAGGGGCCTGCCGAAAAGTGACTGCACCCTGTAAGTCCTTATTGCAAAGGAGTGATATTGACCAAATTCACTGTACATGCACCTGGTTTCCTCTACTATTAATGCTGAAAAGACAGAGAATGTAACCCCTCCCAATCCAGAGTTACAGGGTGCAGTCACTGCACAGTGACACAGTGATATTGACCAAATTCACTGTACATGCACCTGGCAAACACAGAGAATGTTATGCAGAATGTAAAGGCAATCCGTTACAGTTAGCCTACAGTTCTATATATACTGCATTATTGTATTCATAATTATGCTCTTAAAAGTACAAGTTATCCAAAAAGTTACTTAAGTAAATGTAATGAAGTAAATGTAAATCGTTATTACCCACCTCTGATAGCACTTACTAATTTCTCAGTATGTGTTATATGATTGCTATCTAATGTGACGTGGAAACACTCCTGCATTCTTTTCTGCATTGATTTCCTAATCCTCGTTATAAAATCACTGAAACAGGGATATTGAATTATGACTTTATTTATAGATCAAAGCGGTGTAAAATCACATTGCAACAACGATAACAACAACAACAACAATAAAAGTGGCAAGGTAAAGCATCTACCCTCATCAATTGTTGACAACTAGCCTACATTATGGAAACATCAGGTTACTTTTTTTATCTGCGCCGTTCTTTTTCCGTAGCCTCTTCACTTGGGCTACAGGACTGCACAGTAAAAAAAACATTTCTCTCGGTGCTGCGTCTGCCAGCTGACCCGTAGTAGACCTACGCCCACTTCCTCTGAACTGATGTGCGTTCCCATCGGGGGCAGTCGTTTTTCGGCAAGCAGTCTCTTCTCGGCACTACACCTGAACATCATAATGTCTAACTTGCGTTATGATTTAGTGTGATATATATTGAAGTAGCCTAGTAGTTATATCAACGTCTGCATGTAATCAACAACTGACTGTCAAATCAAATAAAGAAAGAACAATTCAAAAACGTTTTGACAATATTTATTGTCACTTAACATTTAATTATACAGATATATAATACTGTAGATATGTATCACTTTCTTCTCTCTAAGGAAAAGAGAGGCTGCATTTAAAAATAAAATGGTGAAAATAAATAAAATAGCTTTTTAAAAATTGTGCATCTTAAAATAAAGTACTTAATTTTTAAAAAATAAAGTGCAGCAGCAGCTTGAGTTTCCCTTTTTCTTTGTTAATGTTTCACATCTTAACAGTCTCAACCAATTTTACAACAGATAGAAACAATTGGACAATGGTGGAGCCAACCGTGGGATAGGCATTTTTCCGAGATGTTTTCTCTCCGCCATTGTTCTCTGCCTTTGAACTAGCAGTATCAGACCAGGTAAGAGCAGGCACTGCGCCTGCGCGGGGGAGGGGGGCTGCCAGCAGCGTATGCACGAGAGTGATTGACACCTGGCTCACACTCTCCTTGGCTCTGATTGGTTGTATTCAGTCGGAGCGGTAGATTCTTCCAAATCATATTACAGCCACTGGTGGGCCCACAGACAATGGATTTTTACACAGCTGACCTGTATCATATTCTACTGTCAGATCATAATGACAATTTTAGCAAATATAACCAAAAAAAAGTTACAGACTATAGCTTTAAGAGATATTTATTTACATGAAAATCTTCGAGATTATTACTTTAAAATGCAGAGTTAATAACAAACTTTAGGACACATTCTACAAATATGCATTTCAAAAATATTTGAATTTCATCTCATTCTTTTGTGTGATGTCCTGGAAACTGAAGGAGAACTTGTCTCTAATCTGTAAACACCAATTTAACCCCAAAAGTTGGCATAAACGTGGTATCAAGTATCAAGTGCTGATTTCCAGACAACTATTTTAAAGTAGTCACTCTAGGTGGATTTGGTGACACCTGTTTTTACGGGATAAAAAATAAATAAATAAAAACAAACCTGTTGTTACTGGAAGTAACAGCAAATGCAGTTTAATACTACAGGTCACACAATTCTGAGATGAAAACAAACTATTGTAATTTTAATAAAGAAGTCAGGCAGTAATTGGCCTTTTAACATCATTCTGTTTATCGGATTGTACACTGCACATGGCAGAAGTCTGCAAATAGCACATCATGGTGAAAGTAGTTGGTTAGCTCCCTAAGAGGTCAGGGGGTGTGCAGCCTGGTGCCCACAGCTGCTCCTCCTTGTTCCATTAATCCCTGCAATATTTCTTTACATCTGCATCATGTTGCTGTGGCAACATGATAAAAAAAAAAAAAAAAACTTCAAAATATTCCTACGCCGGATTTCCGGCACCGTGCCGGAGGTCTTCAAGCCCTGCAGTTGGCTGTCAGTCAACATCATGGCCATCACTGAGCGTCCGTGGCCCCTCTGTTTGCTGTGTGTCTGCACTGTTGGCACCAGCTGGTAGCTTTTTGTCCAACTGAGTAAGTAGACTCAGGGGCGATTCTTCTTTATAGAATTGCTTTTCATCATTAAGCATATCCAGCTGCCTAATAATGCTCCACTTTAAGGCACATATGACACTGGTTCTGTGCCCAAATTCAGATTCATGTAAGCCAGAGTTAACACTGGGCTCCTCAAGTCTCTAATGGGTCATGTAACTCTGAGACTGAAGATTGCTAATCTTATTTAGATGCGATGACTAAGCCTTGGCATTGACACACACCTTCTCCTTTGGCTGATGTTTCCTCTTGGGCGCTATGTGTGCTTTATGAGTGTTAATGTTTAGAGCTTCAGGCTGGTTGGCCCACTTGCGTTGATAATGGCAGAAGTAGCAGCTCTGGTAGACTATGAAGTAAGGACCTCGATTGTGTTTGGCACAGCGGCACTTTCTGTCGCACATCGGGCAGTTCTTCATCAGCTGCAGGATGGCCTCCTCGTCAACTCCTTGATAATTTCTTGTAAACCGTAAACATACATTTATACACAATTATCTCCTGTGTATTCATCTCGATTTATCCAAAAAATGCCCAGAATGCATACATATTAAGATAAACATGAGGTACATAAGCACACTGCCCTCTGCTGGCTAAGAGAGGGAAAAAACACAAGCGCTCACAGACGGCGCACATGTCGGCTCTCAACGAGCAATTAAGGACCAGAATAACAACAACATTCATAAACACGTAACTGCTACGCATAGACAACTTTAAGGCTGCAGAAAATCACATTGTGATCTTTAAACAAGGTGAGGATAACAGACACGGCAGTGAAAAATACACACATTACTGCTGACACGTTTTAACAGATTAACGAGGCAATAAAATACTACAATATGAACGATACTCACGTTTCTTCATTCACTCATACCCGGAGTGTCAACACAAAGCACACCTCCAAAAAACACACGTCAAAACCACAGGTAAGTCTCAGGTCTCTCAGGTGCATAAACTCTTGACAGGTAAAGGGAAAAAAAAGTCCGTCAACATGGCTGAAAGCTATTGTTTTTTTGAAAGCTATTGTTTTTCCTGACGTCTTCACGCCGTACTGTCGTCACTTCCTGTGGCAGCAGGAAGGAGGGGCTATGCGCTCCCTTCAAAATAATAGCCTTTTATACACTATTGTTATACCATCAATTCCTGGCGATTTTCCGTTTTTCATTTGCTTTATTGCAGTGTCAATTTCGGATTTACTTAACTTTTCTTCTGGAATATTTTCCCTCTCATTTAATATTTTTATTTTGTCTTTGACCAGTCCAAAAAGGAATTCACACTACATTTCTTGGAAATTCGATTTGTATAAATTATTGTAGAAAAGCCATATTTCCTTGTTCACTTGTTCAAGGTCTTCAATTATTAGATCATTTTTCTTCAGTTTACAAATCTTCTTTTTACTTTGATTGTGCTTTTCTAATCCAAAGAAGTAAGCTGATTTTTTTTCTCCATGTTCGAGCCACCTGGCTCTTGATCTTACATACGCCCTGTTTGCCTTTTCTAAGTAGAGTTCATCTAACTGAAGTTGAAGGGCATGTAATTTAGCCTTTTCCTCCACTAAAGATTCCGATTTATTACAGAGCTGATCCATGTGTACTTTAAGGAGGTAGGATTTGACATTCTCCAGTAATCAACTGTGTTAGTTGTTACACATAAATTGGACAAGGTGTCATCATATTCTGGTTGTGGACCTCTATGAGGTATTCGATCCATCCAGGAGTTTGGTGCTATATTAAAATCTCCTCCTAGTATCATCTTTTCCGTCACAAATTTAGTTTTCCATTCATTTATGAGTATTCCCAAACTTTCCATCATGGCTCTGTTGTTAGTTCGATTATTGTAACCATATACACATGTTAAAATGAATCTTTGGTCATGAATCTCTACCACCACCATAAGCCAGTGTTCACCCGTATCACTTTTGTGCTCAATTATCTTACCAGGTAATCTGTTGAACAACATCATAACCCCTGCAGAGTGAGAAGTTCCATGTGAAAACAGTATTTTATCTCTCCACTGTTGTTTCCATAGTTTTTCATCTGTTGTTCCCGAATGAGTCTCTTGAAGGAAAATGCAAGTTGCCTTTTGTTCTTTATAAAATAAAAAATAGCCTTGCATTTAACAATATTTTTCAATCCTCTAACATTAACAGAAACAAATAAAACAGACATTGTACTTTCAAAAGTCCTTGAATGCGCTTTATGTATTAACTGAGCGCAGGAATGAGCATGTTGTCCTAAGATATTAGTTCCAATGCATCAACCTATTAGTGTTAGTTAACTTTCTCTTAACAACCCACTTAACTTTTTTTTCCCTTTACCTCTAATTAGGTTCTCTCTTAATGTGTACAAAAACATATTTCATCTCTTTATCCAACACAATAACTGACTCGAATTTCTTTTCTTCTTCTATTTCTAAGGTCTAACAGTTTAACCTGAATTCTGTGTTGCCTCAAAGTAAAAGACGATTTGACTTTTATCATGTCCACTTATTAAGGCTCAATTCTCCGTCCATCGATTACTGCATATCCCTCTTTTAGGAAGGCCTTTCTGCCGGTGCGTTGAGCTTCCTCCACTTTTGGCCACAGCTTTGCCCGAGCCTCTCTGTCCTCCTTTGAAAAGTCCTCCTTGAAGTGGATGTTCATTTCTTTGCAGACTCCTGCCTCTTTGGATTTCCTCCAGACTTCGTTTCAGGCCGAGTTCGTCAACCGCCACTGGGATCACCCTTGTGAGAATGCCGACTACCACGTCTTTTGTGTCCTCGTTTTCTCTTTCTTTCAATCCCAGAAGTCTGAGATCCCACCATCTTTTATATCTTGCGTTTTCAAGGCACATTTCTTTGAGGGAGCGGTTTTCATTTGTCAGAGCCTCAATTTGTTTCTGTATTTTTCCAATATTCTCCTTGTTCTCTTCGACTGCTTTTGAATTGGCCTCTATGTGGGATTCAAAGATTTTGAGTTAGCCATTAGCCTTTTTCAGTTGATGCAAAGTTCAAAACTTCCTGGTGTAACTTAGTTGGTCCAAAACTTGTTTCCTGCTGTTGGGTTGGTTTTCCTTTTTTTTTTTCCTTAATTTTTTGGTGCTTTTAAATGCCAGAATTAGGACTTTAAAAGTAAACTGTTTCTGCCCCTGCTGAAAATGCAGCCGCTTACTCCGCCATCTTGATGCTTCCCCCCAGGAAGAAGCATAGACATGTGTACATAAACGCCTCACTGAGCGGGTTGGCCCGCTGCTGCGATACCTCGACGTCACCACCATATTGGAGGTGGCAGCTCTGCCCCGTGATCTAATACAAGTCAATGGAGTGAACTTTATAAAGCTCCTTCTACAAAGTGCTAAAAGTTAATGTCTCTCATTTACACATTCACACACGTACGAATATATTCAGGAAACAGATAGGAACCAAAAACAAACGTCTGTAACGTTCTCTGATGATTTAAACATTAACCTCTCCATACATGTTCAGTATACAGGTATATGGAGCCCTGGAGGTGACATGAATGTGTTTTTTTTCTCGCACGCGCGAGATACAGTAAGTCCCGCGCAAGAGATACATATAGATGAACGCATCTATATGAAATGGACTAAAAGAGCGGTCATGCCCTTACAAAAAAGTTTATTCAAGTGTTTATTAGTATACTTACCAAATTATACTAAAGTATACTTGGCTTATCTTATATAAGTATACAGAAAATTCTAAGTATATTTGGCCTATACTTGTACTTAATGTTTTGATCGAGATATACTTAAGAAAAGTATTCTTGCCTTATATAGAAAGTTTAAGTATACTTGGCTTGTAGTTGTGCTTACTCTCATGATAGAGCCTATTTAATACTTTTGCACGCATATTGGCTTCTTTCATGTAGTACTCCAGCATGTTTTACATACTATCTTATAACTTACATGTTAAAGTTTATAGTAACACATCAGCTTTGGGGTGGAATAGCTGAGAGTAAATAGTACACAAGTGGAACTGAAACTGATCTTATATGTACACAGTGTTATTAACCCACACAGAAACAGATAAACATTTGCCTGATTTTATTGACAATTCTTCCAAGGTGTGAGAGTATTGTAACAGACTTGATTCATACTGGCTGCTTTTATAAGCCATTACCAGAATATGAATACATTTATATTTAAATCTCATCACAAAACATCAAGTCTCTCATCTCATCTCATCACAAAAGGAGCAAGTCTCTTTATGTAATACATAAATCATTGGCTACAACACGACCCATGACCGCTCTTTTAGTCCAATTCATATAGATGCGTTCATCTATATGTATCTCGCGCGTGCACATCCATGTCACCTCCAGGGCTTCATATATCTGCATACTGAACATGTAAGGAGTAGTTAATGTTTACATCATCAGAGAACGTTACAGACGTTGTTTTTGGTTCCTATCTGTTTCCTGAATATATTCGTGAATGTGTAAATGAGAGGCATTAACTTATAGCACTTTGTAGAAGGAGCTTTATAAAGTGACTTGTATTAGTTCACGGGGCAGAGCTGCCACCTCCAATATGGCGGCGATGTCGAGGTATCGCAGCAGCGGGCCAACCCGCTCAATGAGGCGTCTATGTATATATGTCTATGCTTCTTCCTCTGTTTCATGGCGGGTGGCAACCAGCCAGTGTTAAGGTAAATTACCACTATGTTCGTGCTCAAAAATGCTGATTGGCCGAAGAGGAGTCCTGTGTATCTGTGCTCGATTGCTCTTCCTCAACTACCCAGATGTCTGTCACAGTAAATTGAAATTGAATTGCAAGAACTGAATTTGAATTGTGAGAACTGAATGTGAAAATATATATAGAGTTGAATTTTCAGTGAGGATCAAATATAGTTTCAGAGAAACTGAATTAAATTTCATAATCTTACATTCAGTTTCAAGTTTATTGGAATTCAGTTCCAACCTAATAAATTAAATTTCAAATTATAATATTCAGATTCAGTTTTTCAATGCAATGATTCAAATTAAACAATACAAATTCAAATTATGTGATTCAAATTCAGTTTTTTAATGCAATTATTCAAGTTTAGCAATTCAAATTCAATATAAATGATTTAAATTCAGTTTCTAGTGGCACGTTTCAGCCCATACGATTCTACTTTATAGAATTGTTTTTCATCATTAAGCATATCCAGCTGCCTAATAATGCTCCACTTTAAGGCACATCTGACACTGGTTCTGCGCCCAAATTCAGATTCATGTAAGCCAGAGTTAACACTGGGCTCCTCAAGTCTCTAATGGGTAATGTAACTCTGAGACTGAAGATCGCTAATCTTATTTAGCTGCGATGACTAAGCCTTGGCATTTACACACACCTTCTCCTTTAGCCGATGTTTCCTCTTGGGCGCTGTGTATGCTTTATTAATGTTCATGTTTAGAGCTTCAGGCTGGTTGGCCCACTTGCGTTGATAATGGCAGAAGTAGCAGCTCTGGTAGACTATGAAGTAAGGACCTCGATTGTGTTTGGTACAGCGGCACTTTCTGTCGCACATCGGGCAGTTCTTCATCAGCTGCAGGATGGCCTCCTCGTCAACAATGTACTGCAGAGGTGCTCTGTTACAGGACAGGAGAGATATGACACACAGGTTGTATGGAGCCGGCAAGAGGTGGAAACTTAAATCTCACCATGGATACATTTTTGCAGGTGGTAAACAATACACTGTATCACAGAGTTCTCACTTTAAGCTACATAATTTACTTGGTAC
The DNA here is from genome assembly GCF_040436345.1 of Pagrus major. Lineage (NCBI taxonomy): Eukaryota > Metazoa > Chordata > Actinopteri > Spariformes > Sparidae > Pagrus > Pagrus major. The sequence continues at coordinate 37,924,680 of NC_133218.1, forward strand.
ATTGGAAAGAATATGACAAATGTTATTTACAGACTTACTTCTCCATTGTTGCAGTGAACGTCTCAGGTGTATTTTTGGACAAACTGTCTTCACCAGGCTGGACAACATCAGAAACTTTAGGGAAGAAAAATTGCTTTCAAACTGGATTCATGAACTGCATTATTTATATCATAGTAAAATAGCAAAGATGGAGACTTTGAGCAATCCCAATTGATGCCAGTTAAAAGTTCAAGACACACGTTATTAACTGTGGCAGATTTGTGTCACTTGGCATATCTGTTTTGGGGTAAAAATGTCCTTTTTACTCCTTCCAGTTGTTTCTTTGTTTTTTACCTTTCCCATCTACTTGTTTATGAGAATGCTGCAATGCTAATTTGTCGGCATCTCCAGTAATGTTTTCTTGACCGCCCAACTTTCCTTCGGCATGGAGGCAAGTAGAATTTAATTTTCATTTTTGGGTGAACTTATCCTTTAACAACGTGGTTTACTGATCATCAGTGTTGCATCAACAATGTCCCAAACGGACACCATAGCAGTCATCTTTACACACGACCATCACACACAGATATGGCTACTTGTAAGACACATGTCATTAATGAATGCCACATGCACCTGTAAACTTCACTTGATAGTGAAAATCATTCACCTGACTTCACTGACTCACCTGTGTCTCCGATCTGGCCTGGTGGTTTGTCCGTTTCCAAGGTGTCCTGCTGCTGTAAAATAACACACAACACAGACACACTCTTAACAGCTGATGGCAGACATGAGTTTAAGTATTTAGTATGACTAAAATAAACTATCCAACCAATCTACCCCATGTTCCTCAGGACAGACATTACACACCCAGAGTGTAATCCTGTGTCATCATCTGCCTACACACAGTTTTAACACTTTGTGCCAGCCAAGCTAGCAGCTAACATTAGCTAGCCAGCACTGTCATAGAGAAAGCATCTGCCAAATTAATGGTAATACATCACTGCCTCATCAATCCGACTGAATGATGCATCTACGGTCACCTTCTGAATATCAGGATTTCCATGTCCTATAAAACAACATCACGTTTTTACTTCATGCTGACACCCTGTTTGTTTATCCTCAGTGACTTAAAACCACAATCTCTATACCACATGAGCAAAAGGTAAAGTTAAAGCTCGCACACATAAGGAGCTTTAATCTCTGTGTCAGAGCCACTTGTCTAGATTGTGGGAAAAAATATAATCAAAACACTGATCTTCATCAAGTGATTCTCTTACTTTGACCATATTGACAGACAGAAAACACAGTCTTGACTACCATTTCTGAAACTACTTTGCACCAAAAATTGTATGTCTAAGTAGTGCTAGTAGTGGCATTAGTAGTAGTGTTCAACCAATTTCACAACATGCTGAGCTTTGTGTAATCAAAATTACATTACTACTGTCCTTTTTGGCATCATGGGAATCTTGGTCAGCCGTCCCACATTGTTGGACTCAGCATGGTCAAGAATAAGCACACATACATCCCCCATCCCATTTCTAGAAGCTGTCGTCACTAACATTCCGGTAGAAGATAACCAAAAGTGCATCACCTCCACTCTTTCTGCAGCCACTTGTACAGCTCTTGGAATAGCATTTTCCCTCATATACACTCTCTTTCGTTTTCCGCTTGTTGTAGGCACCCTGAAGGCGTCATGGTCAAAGTGGTCACTACAAACTCGGTTCACGAAGGTAACGTTAAAACTCGCACACATAAGGAGCTTTAAAGTGAAACTGCAACCTAGGCAGGTATACTATGTAAGTGCATAGTTTTTAGTCAAGTAACATCAAACATCCTGTAACGTTACCACGTTTGTGAAAACGGTATATAAATATACCAACATATAAGTTATATAAAAGGTCTGTAAAGTACATACCTCTGTCTTTAGTTGTGACTCGGTCGGCACAGCTGTAGTCTTCAACAAAGCTCTTCCTTTAGAAAATTTGAAATCCTCCGGTGAAAAGTGTTCACTGCAGACCCGGAGTCCATCGACGTTGGCGGTGTTGATATCGCGACGAAGAGCAATCAGCCACAGCTGTAATCTTTCAGGGTCCTGAGCTGGTAGTTTATGGAAAGTCACGGATCTCCTGTACGAAAGCTTCATTTGATTGAAGCATCCAGGAAAGGAACACACTCGAACCATCTTTTTATATTAATTTACCGGCGCAGTTGAAAAAAAGAGTCAACCCTTGAGTGACAAAGAAAATAACAAAAAATGCTGTTTTACATCCAACTCGGGGAGAAGCTGACTTCGTTGTCGTGCATGGCTGTGCTCTCGTGTCGCTCACAGCAGGATGTAAATACCGGTGTGTATCTATCGCGAGTTCTCGTTGATCTTGTCTGGCGCGGCTTCCGTAGTGCGAGCGGGTGTGAGCAAAACTACCCCTGACTGCAGTAAGCAGATGGGGGCGGGGCTCAACGTGGGCGGAGTTAAACACTTGACTCCGCCCATGTTTGACACCACCCATTGCGCGGGCGCCATCTGGTGGCGGAGACCAGGCAGCACATTCTCAAACGTCAATGCAGCACCTCCGGACAGAGACAGAGGCGTCAAACCCACGTATTGATTGCATATGTAGAATAACGATACACTTCCAAATTCACCTGTTAGCTGGATTTCATTAAAATACACAGAGAGAGCTGATAATTAAGTTAAATGTATTAGGTGCCATTGTTTGATCAACTCTGTCCTGATATGTTACACCTCTGGGTTCAGCTTATAATTAAATAAAACGCTTTTGACTGGGGCACCTTTCATTATTATTTATATCAGGATCGGGTCTGGTGCCAAAATGTAATTCTTTGGGAAAACATGTTTCTTTTCGTATCTTAAATGTAAATACCAGCAATAATAGTAATAATACATAATATTCAATATACATTCTTGTCTCATCTTAATAAAAAAAGAATGGTAATACGTTTACATTTTCATGAGCCCTCACAACTTGACACGCAACTTCTTACTGAGGTTCAGCTCCCACTGAACTCGAAACCTGTGTAACTAGGGCCAGCTGAACTGGAACAGTGAAGTGAAATCAAGACTTAATATTGGGCTTCTAACTATATTAAAACAGAAACAGCTATGAAAAAGGTTCATGCATTTGATAGACTTAGACATTCCTATTTTTAACTTATTAAATGTCTTCTTTTTTACTGTAAGTCCATTATTTTATCCATGCTGCCTATATTTAAAAAAAAATTCTACCATAGCATTTCCCCAAGTGAGTGTGACAAACAGTATAGACATAGACACGTTAAATTTTTGTACAATCAATTATATCAGCTACATTAAGGAGATCAGAGACTGAAGTGATATCTTTCAAAAGCAGACACAAACTCTGAACTGACACAGTCTAGGCTACATGTCTTTCCTCAAAACAAAGAGGAGCACTCTTAGCTCGGGCTTCACTCAACATAACAGAAACAAAAATACCATATACATCTCTGTATAGAAACCTACTGTATATGATTAATCCAAAGATAGTCTGTACAATGCATGAACCATGTACATTTCTAGGGGTCATTTGTAATGGGTTAGGTTGAGGGTTCTGTACACTTGGACACTTTATTCCTTTTCAAAAGCAGAAAACACCTGCATTTGCCTTGTGTCCATAATTTCTTTACAAAATGCTTCATAATCTTCCTGCAAACTAAAAAGGACCATGAACGATTCCCTTAGTTCATTCGTCTCCTCTTCATCCAGGCCATCAGACATATGTAGCAGTTCCACTGCCCTCAAGCGATCTTCCTTGTCCATGGTGAGGACTTGGGGAAGGGAAAGTTTTCCCTTGAATGTTTCTGTGCCACACCACCTTGCTGCCTCAATGGTGTCCCTAAGCAGAGCATCCTCCTAATCAAAAATAAAGAAAACAATTATTAAAATGAAGGTTGGAGAAGGCATAAACAGTGAAATAAGAAAAGCCCACAGCAGGCAACATACCCCGTTCCCTGTTCCCAGTTCTGGCAAGTTCTCAGCTTCCTCTAGAAAGGAAACAGATTGTGGTTCTTATAGGCACAATAACAATGCAAGATGTAAAAAAGATCAGTAGCTGATTTTAAGTATACTGGTTTAATGAAAATGGAGAAATGACTGCAAAACCACCTCTGTGACATCCCACCATCTACAACCTTGATGGATGTGTGTACAATAATACTGCTTTGAACAATACCTGATGCTTCAAAGACAGATTCTGACTGCCTGAACTTTTTTGGAGGGACCACTTCCAGATCCTGAAATAAGTGGAGGGATTATGCTTTAGTTTGCAAGCAATAGTTTGACTACAAGACTAATTAATCACATGACCTCTCACCCGTTGTACTTTTTGCTCTCGTTGCCTTTTTCTTTCCTGCAATCTGTCTTCTTCAGACCTTGGTGATTTAATGACAACATACATTCACTATGAAAACATTCATGTTGGTCTGTTGACAGTGAGTAAAACAGGTTATTTAAAAGAACCTGATTCAAAAGTGTGATATTGAGGGCACTTACGGCATGGGGAAGTTCTGCAGGAGAACAAGACACCACCATCTCCTAATTTGCAGCATGTTTTCCTTTGAAGAAGGAAATGCAGGAAGATTCAAATATGTTTCGAAAAATAATACCTTGTATACTAAGCGTAATGTGTCACAATTTACACATACCTCTCTGAAATCGTAATTGGCCCCCTTTACAATGTACAGAGCGTACTGTAAGTCAAGAGGTACTGGTTAATGTAATGTCATGCATATTCCCCCAGGGTACAATTATTCAATACAAATAATGTGTTTTGTATGTAGCAAGCAAACATTTTACAGATAACAGCAATGATATAACATACTGAATAGGTCTTACCATCAAAACAAACATGCTTTGTTAGGCCCTGAGGTGTGAACAAGGTATTTTAATAAAAGAATGGCAAGAAAATAGTAAATGTTAGCAAATGCTATTAAGTAATGTCTCAACTGAACATCATTCATGCCAAGCTTCCTCCAGGGGCCAGGGGCTATCACAAAAACATAACAAAACACTGACAAATAAGTCGGATATAAATATTAATCTAAAACTCAGAAAAGGAGATTTGAAGTCCAGGTTTATATTCATGAAATGCACGTGAAAACTGCATAATATTTTCCCCCCTCATACCGGCCCAAAAGTATGTCGGCCTACTGGGAAAATGCTTGGATACCAGATTACCAGTCCAGCCGTGCCGATCTTACTTTAGTGTCAGAAACAGTGGCAGGTATTTGTACTTGGGAAATTGTAAAAGAAACAACAGTGGAGGAGTGAGATTGGAAGAGTATGATACTGGGGGAGAAGATAGATGGGTTTTCAGTAGTGCTGACTGGGGAAAATTTAAGCAGATTAGTGATAAGGAAATGGAAAAAGTTGATGTTAGTCAAGATGTTGATGAATTAAATCGTTCTGTTTGTGAAGCCATTCTAGGGGCAGCAAAACAAACAATTCAAAGGAAGGGAGGCAGAAGTAAAAAGAAAATTGTACCATGGTGGACGAAGGAATGTGACAATGCAATAAAATCACGGAATAAAGCATTTAAAATGGTAAAAAGAACTCATAATTTCCAGAATCTTATTGAATTTAAAAGGTTGCAAGCAAATATGAGGAAAACAATTAAAAATGCAAAGAAGGATTATTGGAGGAAATGTTGTAATTCAATAGGAAGAGAAACAGAAATAGGTAAAATATGGGGAATGATTAAAAGAATGAATGGAATTAAAAGAGAATATGGGTATCCAGTCTTAGTTGAAAATGAAACTGCTGCAGTGACAGATGAGGAAAAAGCAGAGATGTTGGCACAGAATTTTGTTAAAGTTCATAGCTTTAGTAATATTAGTGAAGAGGGGTGAAGAGGAAGGGAAGCTACAATAGATGAGAATGAGGAACTATTACTACAAGAAGAAGATGCCAATGATTTAATAAATGTATCATTCACAAAGGCAGAACTGAATCGTGCTCTTAAGAAAACCAAGACGTCATCACCAGGAAAAGATCAGATATGTTACTTTATGTTAAATCATCTTAGTGAATCATCTAAAGACAGTTTACTGGAGCTATATGATAAAGTTTGGGGGAAGGGAAAATTACCACAAATTTGGAAAGAAGCTGTTGTAGTTCCAATACGTAAGCCAGGAAAAGATTGTAAAAACCCAGGGAGATATAGGCCTATTGCTTTAATATCTGATGTGTGCAAAATAATGGAAAGAATGATGAAAGAATTGTTATAGGGTGAATGGTGTCTCTGTCTCAGCCACTCTGCCCCCCATCACTTGTTTCTGCACTATGTAACTTAAGTGAGAGGGTAGTATCACAGCGTTACATACATGTTTACTTCATCATACAAGTTTTTAACACATAACATTGTTATGATGTAATGAGTTTTGTCCGTAGTTAGCACCTACATTATGTCTGACACATTGTTACAGACCTGGGATTTGTATTTATGACAGTGGTGTTGCACTCAGAAACTGTGGGGGGTGCCAAATCACACAAAATGCCCATTTCTACATAATGATGTTTTGACAGTGGAAATCCTCTGAGAAAGCGTCTGAGGTCTGGGACCACTATTTTATACTACAATGTAAGAATTAAAGGAGACACTCATAGATTTGAATTCAGTCAGTGCATGATGTCATTATTTTTTTTGCAACTAAAGCAGTAATTGGATTTTTGTCTCCTTCCTGCAGTGCAGTAATAACCAGGTTTAAATTCTATCCACACTAAACTGAAAAATCTGAATAATTCTGTCTACACCTGAAAATAATGTGCATATAAACAAAACCACAGAAACAGCTAAATGGCTTCTTCTTTTCAGCTGAAACTGAGAAAGGCAGTCCAGTGGGTTTGGATGCAGGGTCATGGAAACAGTTTCTTTTCACAGATCCAGAACAAAAAGGTGTCACAGGCAACATCATTCCAGTTGTTTAGAGCATCATATTTCATTATCTGCCCACAGTTTTCTTGTGTCCCACCGTTGGGCTCCCCAGAATCCCAGTAGCTGAAATAAAAAATAAAAAAAACCTTTCACTGGAGAACACAACCCAAGAAGCATGAGGCAGTGATTTAATTTAAATTAAAAAAAGTGTGAACCTTTGGGTCACCGGAGTCCCATCCACCCATTTCCATGTCCCCTCTGTTTCTGAGTCAGTCAGGCCAATCCACATTGGCTGCTTGAACTTGTTTACAAAGTTCTTGTTTAAAGAGAGAGACACAAACTATAAACAGCACTATCAGAAATGTAAGCTTTTTAATTAAAGTCATATCAATGTATCCTCCACCCTGACGTTTGCATACATTCAATTACTTTTAACTCTTTATTCTATACTACTATGGTCCTATGTCTGTTTTACACACAGATACATGTATGCAGACCTGTTCTCCTTCACTGTTGATAATCATCAGGTCTGCACCTTTGTGACGACAGTCATCTCGACTTGATTTCCAGGTGCGTCTGAAAATGGAAACTTGATAGAAACTACGGCCATAGTACACCCAACCTTGTTGTGCATAGTGAGAAACAGAGAGAACGTTAGTATCTCATTCACAAGAATTAATAAATGATTCAGCTACAACACAAAAGGCCAAGGGTTTCTATGAGAATTCTGAATGTTAAAATTTACCGCTATCCATCAGCATCAGCTCCAGCTTAGCTCTCTCATCAATCAGCTTTTTCAGACTGGCTTCTGTATCTGAAACAGAATTCCGTGTGTGTGTTGCATTAATCTCTCAATGATACAGTGTTTAATTACTCTCTGTCCACAGAAGATCATTTAAGTCCTTACGCTAAAACTCTAGTTTCAACACTTTTCATTGCTTACACTATATTTTGCACCCTTATCTCTTTCCTACAATTTCAACTCTACATAAAGGAATATGAAGAGCTGCTTCTTCAAATAAAGTTAAGCCATCTATGCAGTTCAGCTTCCAGCTCTTCATCATATTAAATGCCTTAAAGGGGAATTGCCGTTTTTTTACAACCTGGACCTTATTTCTAGCATAAAATACGATAATTTACTCACCCAGATAACTTTGGTGTCATTTGGAGTCGTTCGGACGCAATTAGATCCAGTGGAGCGCCGCGTATATCCATATAATGTGAGTGATCGGGGCACCGAAGCGCAGCCTCTATATAAAGCATTATCTGCCGCGAAACTAGTTCATTTCACCAATATTTTGTTATGATACGCTAGTGCTATTCCCCTCTGAGTCTGGGCTTGCCTGTTATCAACATCCGGGGTCTGTAGGTTGACCTAGCCGTTTAGCCTAGCTGCAGCCGTTTGTTGTTCTTTGGCCAGCTGTTCCTCTCTCTGTCTCCGCATCCTCCTTTCAATGAGCTCCTCATCTGTGTACTCGTCCATGTCCATCATAGACAAAGTCATCGTCCACCACCTCAGAATTGGAAAAATATTCAGCCATGTTGCAAAAAACTAGCAGTAGCAAACTACAGGTAAACAAGCCGGCTGTGCTGTGGCTGCGCGCGGCTTTCAGAGATGACATCATCCAGGTCAGAGGTTAGTAGGTCAACCTACAGACCCTGGATGTTGATAACAGGCAACCCCAGACTCAGAGGGGAGTAGCACTAGCGTATCATAACAAAATATTGGTGAAATTAACTAGTTTCGCGGCAGATAATGCGTTATATAGAGGCTGTGCTTCGGTGCCCCTATCACTCGCATTTTATGGATATACGCGGCGCTCCACTGGATCTAATTGCGTCTGAATGACTCCAAATGACACCAAAGTTATCTGGGTGAGTAAATGATCGTATTTTATGCTAGAAATAAGGTCCAGGTTGTAAAAAACGGCAATTCCCCTTTAACTAGCATGCTTCTACATTGCATCATTTTTGAAATTATACTTCCATTTTAGAGCGTTCAGATTATTATACTTATGAGTATATGTGTGTGCGTCATGGCAAAATGTGTTCCTGGAGACACACTAATGTAGTGAGAACTAACTGTAGCCCCATTCATACTGTCTTTTCAAGGCGGGAATCTTGCGCCACTATTCCGCCTCGCCGCCTGTGTGAAAGTTACAGAGGCGGAATGGGGGGACAGTTTCGTTTCGCCTCTGATCCGCCAGCGGAGTTAGTAACAGAGCCACAACAGAGGCGAGAAGGCGCCTGTGTGAAGCTGGCAGTGCGGGTCAGAGGTGTGATGGTCTGATGGCATTCATAGTCTGACAACTAAACAGATACTCCATTCATCAAATGAAAGAGAAATGTCCCACATTTCAATCCACAAAGCAAAGTTACAAAACCAAACATCAGTAATGTGGTCGCCAGGCGGCTCCTGCAGTTGACTGATGGTGACTACTTGACGTGATTTAGCGCAAAAAACTTTAACTCACCATGTCTTCATCTCCTTCCTTTAACTGTTTTAGTTACTGTCTCTGGCAACTTGTATGGAGGAAGTGAGTCGCGAGAGAGTCAGATAGGGTCTGCTATTTACTGATGGTGATTATGTAATTATGTAATTTAGAGCAAAAAACGTAACTTAATCAAGCTCGACCACAACACATAATAACAGCATCCATATGATTATAAACAGTCGGCCGATACATGTTTAGATTTACAGGTGGAAACCAGGGGAAACTTAGATCGCAACGTCATGATGTGTACCGTCAAACCTTTTTTGGTTTCGGAATGCCGAACAAACAAAGTTGACGTAAAAGCAAGCGTTCATCGCGCCAATAACGCGGAGTGTCTGTGTGAAAAGGGATACTGAAGCAGTTTTAAGTAGTTTTTCAGGTGTTTCGATTTCTGTCAGATTTTGTCAGTGTGATAGCGTCACAACTGTGCAGGATACAGTCCAAAACTTTATAGATTTGTAGTTGAGATCAAAATAAAGACCAAGTTTGAAGATGGGGGTGGACCAAGTGTAACATATATATATATGTTGTATTTGGTTTGTGAATTTTATCTGATTTAAATAGTTTTATTTCCCTTTTACCTGTGAGAAGGCATTTTTCTGCACTTTGCTTTCTTTTTGTTTCTCCTGAGCCCCCGTAGTCCTCCAGGCTTCTGTAGCCCCTCCCTTCTTCCCCTCACAGTAATGTTTACAATGGCTGAGGGTGAGTTCGGCCGGGAAATCCCGCCAACATTTTTTTGTTGTTTGCCGTGTAAATGTGGGTTTAACCTATTGAATGTGTGAAGAAAAATATGCACAGAGAATGTAAATATGTTTATCAGTTGTTTTCACTAGTTTTTACGTTCAGAACAAGATTTTACAAACTATTTTATGTTACAGATATCGGCGCTCGCTGTTCATTCATTACACACCCCAAGTTTTGCTTCTGTTTAAGACAGACAGCTTATGTTTTTGTAATTTTCTTTGAAAATATTAGAGAAAAAAAAGTGTAACAGACAGCTTATGTCTTTGTAAGACAGTAATGTTTACAATGGCTGAGGGCGTGAGACAAAAAGACGGATGACGACATTTTGTATCTGAACTGTCCCCCGCAGGTTTGGGTCAAATAAACGCTGTAAACACTGCAGAATCCTTCTTCTCCTTCTTGTGCCGACCCACTATGGTTACACCAGGGGCGGTCCTGGCTAGATTTACACCCTGGGTGAACCATCCCTCGACCCCCCCCCCCAAAAAAAACCAGCAAAACTATATGTTATTTGTATTATTTTATTATATATAATCTTAAATACAAAAAGGTAACAAGAACAGAGAAAAAAACAAGATAAATAAATGAAATACAGTATATAAACACCAATGTAAATTGCACAAATCCTTCATCACAGGATCTAATAACCATGCTTGAAAAATCCCTGAAGAAAGCTAAAAAAAATATTGTACTGTCATTAGTATACATGTTATTCACAGCATTTATAGTGTTTACAAAAGTAAAAAAAAAAAAAACACACACACACACCTGAGGAGTCCTGCAAGGAACATGTGGCTGAGGAGGTAGATGGCTCCAGGACCATCCCTGAATAGGCCTGTGTGGCTGCAGAGGTAGATGGCTCCTCATCAGACTCCAGGACCATGTCTGTGGCTGCTGTGGAAGTATCTGACTCCTCATTTTGGCCAGTGGGTGCTCCAGCTCCAAAATATTTCAGAAGTGCCCCTGAATTTACAGTTAAGATACAATATGTAAGTTAGATCACACTTACATCACACATGCAACAGTTACCCAATTAAAATGACCATAATGCACATTTTATTAACGTTTGTTAACATCCTATTAACTAAGCATAACACACTACAAATTATTCAAAAAGCTATATCACATGTAGCTTATGTATGCCATGTCAATGTATATTAGAAGTTATTTAAGTTAGCATATAGCATATAGCATTAAAAATTCCACAGTCAGGATGTGAATTTGCACTTGTTGTGTTGCAAACACAAACTAGCCTAGGTTGCCTATGGGTGAAATTAGTTGCATGACATGATGCCTCAATTCTAATAGTTGCTAGTTCAGCAAAACTAAAAACCTTCTGTGGCTAAGTAGCAACATATTAGCAAGAGGCTAATAAATAGCCTATAGGATACTGTCACTCACGTCACTCATAGAAATCTGCATACCTTTATCTTTTGCCCGTTTCTCCTCCTCTTCTTTTCTTCTTTTTCTGAACTGGGCACCTGATGGCTTCTTTGCTCTTTTACTTTGATCCATGATGAAGATGAAGACTTGACATCATTACCTTTTGCCAACACCGTCCATTCGCCCGTCAAACAACCGGAGTCACGTGATGTAAACAAATATACGTAGATGCATGCACAGATTTTTTTTTTTTCACATAACCCAATTAATTACATGTAGGTATATGGGTCTATATTAATTTTAAGAATGAAATACAATTTATTTGGAAGCAGTTTGTGTTGTGTGGCCTGGGATTATCAGTCTATCCCCCACCCCCCTCCCCCTTGCCTCTGCTGACACACACAACCTGTGTGACTCTCAGCAGCAAGTTGACGTGACAATAAGGGGCCCCAGCGCCCACTCCACTAACTTGACATGGAAATGAGCGGTAGTCTAGAAAACTGGCGAGTTTTGTTTTGTCGTTTTTTTTTTGCTTTTTTTTTAGGGTGCTCGTGCGCCCTCACATAGATTGCGCCCTTGGCGGTCGCCCACATTGCCCATAGCAAAAACCGGCCCTGGGTTACACAAGCAAGGGGTCCAAATTAAGGGGGTGCCCCCTCACACTTTACACACTTGCTCACATTCGTTTCAATGCAGTCATGAAACTTCACAGGTGTGTAGTTCACATAAAAATGCAGGCTGACTTATAGAAGATGGGTGTAGTCTGACCCTGCATGTTCACAAAATATTCCAAAGTTCATACACTTTTGACAAGGTCAATAGCTTGCAAACTATTTTAGCACTTAAGTGGAAGAATGAATACAATTATGTTTGAACTGGAAGAGAAGTAAAGGTTGGGGCGGCATAAGTTGAAGACATGAAGCAAAACAGCTCAGTGTCAGCTTTTCAAAAGCCAGCAAAGCCACTACAATCTCTTCACAAAGTCTGTCCTCTAGTTACCTTGAAGCTTCCTCTGAAGATCATTTCTGCCTCTGGTCAAGGTATCAAATCTTTCTTGCAGCCGGTTCTTCTCTGTAGCCAGACGGTTGTTACTGGTCAGTAACTGGTCTCTCTCTTTAGTCAGCATATTGTTACTGGTCTGTAACTGGTCTCTCTCTTTAGTCAGCATATTGTTACTGGTCTGTAACTGGTCTCTCTCTTTAGTCAGCATATTGTTACTGGTCTGTAACTGGTCTCTCTCTTTAGTCAGCATATTGTTACTGGTCTGTAACTGGTCTCTCTCTTTAGTCAGCATATTGTTACTGGTCTGTAACTGGTCTCTCTCTTTAGTCAGCATATTGTTACTGGTCTGTAACTGGTCTCTCTCTTGAGTCAGCATATTGTTACTGGTCAGTAACTGGTCTCTCTCTTGAGTCAGCATATTGTTACTGGTCTGTAACTGGTCTCTCTCTTGAGTCAGCATATTGTTACTGGTCTGTAACTGGTCTCTCTCTTGAGTCAGCATATTGTTACTGGTCTGTAACTGGTCTCTCTCTTGAGTCAGCATATTGTTACTGGTCTGTAACTGGTCTCTCTCTTGAGTCAGGTTGTTGAAATTGGTGTGTAACAGGAACATATCCATTTCCCCAACTGTGTTTGACACATAAACAAACAAAGATTGTCAACCATTATTATCATTTAAGGCAGTGGTTCTCAAACTTTTTCGGTCATCCCCCACTTTGGACAAGGGGGAATTTTCAAGCCCCACCTGCCCCCATCGCCCCAACACAATGCTAATGAATTACGCCAAGCTTAACATCCGCGCGAAAGTTTGTTCCTCTACAATTGACCGTTTGCTAAGCCCCACCCCCCTTAGTTACTGTTGCTATGTCTGTCAAGCTTTCGCTCCTACCATAAGAAATATGGAGTTTTCAGTGATATCAATAAGAGATATTCCAAAGGAAATTAAACTGTAACTGTATACACAAGACTACAAACAAGTTTACAGGCTACAAACTGTGACTGGGTTCATTTTACTCGGAAGGCAAGAAAATATGAAGCTTGAACTAAGAACTGTAAAGTCCCCCTCTGTCTCTTATCTGAAGTTATAACTTTTTATAGCTTTCAGTATTTTCAATGTGTAATATTTAAGAGTTAGCCACCTATTAAAGGTCACTCCAAACAAATAGTAGCCGCTGTATCACCCGAATAACCACTAACTGCTGCTAATTATATTCTTTGCTGTAGCTACTATCACTATAGGTACTAGTTGTGGTTTAGCTAGTTAGCCATACAGCTAGTGGTCCTATTAGAAGGGAGTCAGAGAGAGAGAAGAGCTCACAACACACATAATCACGAGGATTTGAGAAGTTATATATTTGATCTGCAACTGTGTATTCCTACTCAAAATGAGCACACTTAAAGTAGCGTGCTCTGTTCTTACGGCCAGGCAAAGCTGCCTATTCATGTAATTTTGAATGGAGAGGGAGGTGCATCACTCTGTCTCCACTCTCTGCTGTTTCACCAAAGTGAGAGAGCAACACGGGTTGACATTAGCTGACATTGACATAACATTGCTTTCTAAATATAAGCTACATTACTTTATCAGCATACTAAAAAAGTACTCACACATGACAACCAGAGTTATGAGTCCAGTCAGGAGGAGAAGACACAGCAGACCCAGAATCACTGCAGCAGCTCTGAGTGACCTCTTCTGAACTCGTGTATCTACAGCAGCTGGAATTAGAAGACAATATTTGTAATCTGCTTATTTTTCAATATCAATTCATAACTTTAAACAGATTTGGATGGCTGTCAGATGGAGCGAGACTGACAACTTCACCAGCTTCATGCTCTCATCAGTCAGCCAGAAGTGAGAAAATCGAGTGGGTCTGAACTTCTCTTTCAAACTCCCTTTTTTCATTCTGTGCAAAATTTCTCTCACATTTATTGTAACACTGTGAAGACCTTCCAGGAAATCCTCTCTCAATATGTGTACTGTACCATACTTAAATGACTATTCCGTCTTTGTATGACAGCCATCTTTCACTTTGCCTTTGAGAATAGCCTTTCTAACAAATACTTTCAAGAAGGCATAACCTGGACATGACCTAGCACTTAATTCTGTTTTGAAAGCTACTGACTGGCCACTGTCAGAGAACTACGGAAGTGTATTGAATTCACTTGGGATGAAAAAAAAATCTGCTCTGTTGTTATGAATTAATAAGATAATGATCTTTGATAGGGGATAGGATATGGGTGTGTGAAATAATTCATCTTTAATGAGGAAACAATTAATCACATAACCTGCAGTGATCCCCAGCCACAGAAACATTAAGTGTGTCTCCCAAATTGGAGAGTGTCAGAGTAAAACTGTTGTAGAAGCAAAAACCTGAAAAGTCCCACTGAAATAATATATATCCTCTATTTGTTCCCCTAACAAACTACAGGGCATGGCTTTAATCAGGTGATATGGGAATGTATGGGTGTCATTAGCATAATGGAGATCAATACCATAGTCCCTGACAATATGGCAGTGACACTATTTCCAGATTCAGCGCAATTAGGTCTGATCTACAGCACGTTGAGGCCAAATAAAAGTTTCCTCAAGTGGGATCAATATAGTATATGAGAAAGTCCGTAGGCTCTGTGCTGTGGTTACCTTCTTTCCCCTCTGCCTTGTGTGTGTTTGCATGTGTTCATTACCTGACAGTGCAGGTTCAGGTCTCTTTTGCTCCGGAGTCTGGATGTTGTCTTCATTAGCATAAATATTTTCTGAGCATTTTACCAAACTCTTCTGACAAGGCTTGCCTGATGGACTCTCTACATGGATATCCATTTGCTCCATGACGCTCAGCAGTATTGACAATTCAGTTTGGTGCTGAGGGGCCTGAGGGCATCAGAGTCTGGAGACTGAGTTTCTGAAATGATAAAAGATTGTAGTGAACTGTTTTGAATTGGTGTTCCCAACACCTGTCAAATTGTCAGCAGCATATACACACATGTGACCGCATTTAACAGGAAACTGAATCATTTTGGGTTAATTACTATTTCTGCACAGTGGCGGTCCTAGCTTGCATGACGCCCTGGGCAAACCTCACCTTCAGCCTAAAGGAATTCTGATTCTGATTCTGATTCTGAACCCCCTGCTTCACCGCTCCCCTGCACCAGTAGGGAGAGCTGAGGTCCAGTAGGTGAACCTATCCGCGCCCCTCCCCCTTCTCCTTCTTACACAGCCTCTGTATGTGAGACTCTCTCAGCAGGAGCAGACGCACCTTTACAAAACAGAGGGCACCCAGCTGCCCGCTCCCCACACGGCAACATGTCATAGTTGACTTGACGTGTAAATGAGCAATACAAAAACCAGATGAAATGAATGCAAACAAATTTAAGGCAGCCGGTACTGGTCGGCACCGGGGTCGATCCGCCGAGATGATGAGATAAGCCCAGAGGTGGCTGCTACAGAGCCAGTTACTGTGGGCGACTGTCCGCTCGGTATTTTTTTTTTTTTTTTTAGAGCGCTCAATGCCGCCCCTCCACAAATGCCTCCCTGGGCGACTGCCCATATGAGAAACCGCCCCTGTTTCTGCAAAATATGTTTTGAATCTAACCTGCTCAAAATCATTTAACATGTACACAAATACACATGTTTGCTACCAAACACACTCCCAAACAGAGCTTAAAAGCCTGCCAAATCCTCTCCAGTTAAAACTGAAGAAGTCTCTTGGATGAGAGGTGAAACGTCTTCAAGAAACTGCAAACACCTCCACTTTTATTGAATGCACTTATGGCTACATGTGGAAAACCTGGGTTTACTTATGGAGTTGATAACCAGCTTTGTTTGACTGCTTTGTTAGATTGTGATTGTAGTGAAGCCAGATAACGGAAACGAATTCTGGGTATGTTGAACTTGCTTCGGGCCAGTTGCACCAACATGGTTAACGCCTGGTCTTAAGCGAAGTTGGTCATAACTTGACTTTTTAAGTCCAAGCAATCTGCACCACCTGGACTTAATCCTTCTTCTCGTTGAGACCGGTCTTAAATGGGACTCCCGAAAAACTTGATATTTTACAGAGGGCGGCGCGTTACATCCTGCGTAACACTGCGTTATGTGTCTGATGAGCAAACTTGTAGGCTCACATTGGTGTCTCGTCACTTGTAATGCATAGATGTAACCATTCATATCTGGATACAGCACTGGAGATGGTGCCCTAGACTTTGCGGGTATAAAAATACCAGATGCTGGTTTTGTGAAGCTCCAAAAACTTACCCACGGTTTTACAGCCACTTCTTTCACAATGTAAGCTAATGGCAAAATGTATTTTTGGGCCCCAGTGTATCACATGACAATGTAATTACAGGGTTTGGCCTCTATGAAAGTCGGCTTCAAAGCCTGGCACTCTTCCTGGGGGCTTGTCAACATTTATTTTTGATTATCACAGCTGCTCCTATCGCGTGTGACACCAAAAATGATCTGAATCTATTAATGTCATCTAGACCAGGACCATTTCTAAAACCTAATCAAGTATTTTACTGCCTAAAACTAACCTAACCAAACTGTGAATGACGGGTAGAAATATTCTTTTAAATACCTGAAGACAATATAAGTCTAGTCATACAAAGCCATAAAACAGAACTCTAATAAGAAGCAGGATGCATACTCTGGTAGGCATTTTCCACCTGGCCAGGTTTTTATTCTGGTTTTTCACTAATTACTATTTTTTTTAAAAATATTACTGAAGACTATGACCTACTTTCCAAAGCCACCCAAACGGTCTTACAAGGCAGAATATCACCTTTTATGCACATACATGAGGTTAAATACACAAATTATTTGAAAACAATACACTGGAAAGGGTCCAGGGCGGCATTCCGAACGTTCACTTTCATGTTTCGGAATGCCGGCCCTTAATTATTTTTGAAAAAAGGTCGCCATTCCGAACCTGAAAGCCCAAACTTAACCATAACCCGGTCGGAATGGCGGACCGTCGGAACGGGTGTCGCCACCCCCCCACTGAAAAATGCTGAAACGTGAACCGCTACATCCTGCAAAACAACGACCCAGCAAGAAATATCAAATGGGACAAACTAACACAATATTCCTTTTTTATACAGAGGAGGGAATTAATTAATAAAGCATGTTACATTTGCCGAATTTAAGGGATAGGATAAGCGGGCCAAAGTTTTGGTGACACAGCTCTATGATTTTCTTATCTCAGTGTCAAATAAAATGTTCCTTTTCCACGATCGTCCACAATTAAATGATGTCCTACACATCAATAAGATTGTAAACAGTGCCCTCACTCTGCACTGCACATTTACTATAGTTAAAATGAAAACTTACCGCTAACTTTCCCTCTCTGCTCCGCTTCGCTTGTATCCACTTTCACTTTCTCTGGCTCTCTCTCTCTCCACACTCATTCATTCCTGCTCTATTCCTTAAAGGAGCCACTCTCAGGACAAATGTATCACTGTCCTCCATTTTGTGTCATTAGTCGTCATTATTCACTGGGTCCATGCACTACCATCTCGTGGGTGGACATTAAGGCTATTTAAGATAATTTGACACAATGATATGGGTTGGTTGAAAGGACTAGATATCAGATATATGCGCATGATATCACTCATTTGTAGTTTGTGTTTGTCATTGGTGGAAAGTCCCAAGCAGCCTACATTTACTCAGGTGATGTTCTGTACAAATTCAAGGAGTATTTCCATTTTGCTGTGAACATTACATTTATATTTCTACTCCACTACATCTCACAGGCAAATGCTGTGCTTTTTACTCTTTTACATTCCTCCTATCCAATGAGAAAAAAGTATCTCAAAATGTAGTAATTTTGAGTATTTATGATAAACTGCAGGATGAAGGCTTCCTCTATGGATTTAGAAAAATGTCCTTCTCCGTAAGAAAACAGACTGTTTTTCTGAGCTCATGAAAACGGACTCATCAAGATACATAGTTCTCACAGGAAAGTGACGCCTCAGATGTATGATGATCTTACACAATATGGTGCATTTCTGTAGATTAAACTATCCAACAGTAAATAAAGTAGTTGCATTGAACTCAACCCTTAAGCATACACCAGTAAAATGCAACATCAGTGCCACAGTAATATTAATCCTATCATTTAACATTGACAGGGACCATTTTACTGCAGAATGTGTACTTTTACTTTAATACTTTGAGTACATTTAGCTGATGATAATTTTGCAGGCAATTTTTTAAGCGCAAAAAGTGATTGAATTGCCATTACAGTGGTGTTATGTTATTACAATAGAAAAGAGAATAATATCTAAATTAAACTTCAAAATGCAAATCAAAGAGCCCTGCTGTCCCACAGGCTTGTGTTGTACAGTTCAATGTCCATTCAAAGTTCCTTTGGTTATCATAGTTTATTTCTCAAAAAAGCAAGCAAGCAAAGAACAAAGGAATCCGGCATGCCTCTCCTGCTCTGGTTAAAAAAAACCATAGGCCCACCCAGGTGCATCATGGTCTTACACATATCCTTCTACCTATATAATCCAGGGTGCCCTCAGTGTGACAGAAATTCCCAAACTCAACAAAATACTTACTAGACAAAACTAAACAAAACAAAACAAATAACAAATAAAAAAATGCTATCAAACTCTTATCTGATTAACCTAAACATTTAGAATAACAACAACAAAACAACAACAATAATAATAATAATAATAATAATAATAATAATAAAAACTAACAACAAACAAAAAGCTCCAAATGCAATTGTGGGTTATATATTGTACAGTCATATAATGTATTGTTCACTATGTCATTAAAGCAAAGTTTTAATGTTGCAGAGGTGCCATTTTTCTTATCATTAAAATGATAATTTCACCAAAAATTAGCAGGTAACATAACATACAGATTATGTGCACACTAAAACGGAAATCTGGAAATGCTGTCTACCCTTGAAAATAATAAGCATGTCCACACCATCATAGTCTGACTGCTTTTGTGAAGGTCTGAGTTCACAATGAAATGTCACAACAACAACAACAAAAACAAACAAACAGATAAATCTTTTGTTCTGTTCAGATGAAACTGAGAGATGCATTTATTTGTTTTCTGTACTGTCTGATGGGTTTTGAGTTATTGTGGGAGTTTCTTTTCACAGACCCAGTAGAGTGAATGGGAACAGTCTTCATCATTCCAACTTTTTTCAGCATCATATTTCTTTATATCCCCGCAGTTTTCTTGTGTTCCACCGTTAGGCTCCTTAGAGGCCCAGTAGCTGTAATCAAACAAATAAACTTTTATCAGAGAATGCAATTCAAGAAGCACAAGGAAGTGATTTAATTTGAAACAAACAAACAAACAAAAGTCTGAACCTTTTGGTCAGTAGAGTCCCATCCACCCATTTCCACGTTGCCTCTGTCTGTGAGTCAGTCAGGCCGATCCACATGTACTTCTTGAACTGGTTTGCAAAATCCTTTTTTAAAAAGAGAGACATAAACTATTAACAACTTAATTGAAATTTATGTAGAATTTTTCCATCAAGCTTATTTCAATGTCCACCTCACTGACTTTTACAGTACTTCAATATCTTAACTCCAAGCTTTGACACACACACACACACACACACACACACACATACACACCTGTTCTTCTTTGCTGTTGATAATCATCAGGTCTGCACCTTTTTGAAGACAGTCATCTCGACTCTGTTGCCAGGTTTTGTTGGTAGATGACACGTAATAGAAACTACCTCTGAAATATACCCATCCTTGTTGAGCATGGTGAGAAACAGAAAGAACCTTAATATCTTGGTAACAGCGAGAATTAAGACATGATTCAGCTACAAAACAAAGAGCCAAGATTTTATCTGTCAGAAATATGTATGTTTGCTGGATCATGGCTCACAGGCTGAGAACTGTGATGAGGGTTCATTTTTTCTTCACTGATTTAATCAGCATTCTTACCAAAGTCTTTCAGAATGCTCTTCAGGACCTCTTTCTCATTAGTCAGATCTTTCAGACTGGCCTCAGTATCTGAAACAGAATGACCATCATCTGTTGCGTTAGTCTATACAGTGTTTGTTTCAACCTAAAACAGAATCATTAGCTTTCTTGTAACGAGAATGAGAAACAGAGACAATGTTAGTATCTCCTTCACAGCAAAAATGATAAAAGAGACAAAATGGTATCTAAGAAATTTACATGTTTGCTGTATCATGACTCAAGAGTTTTATTTCACTTAAAAATGTATTTGATCATCCTACTTACCAAAGTTTTTCAGAAACCTATAAAGAGGAATCTTTCTATTATCTATTGCACAAATCTATCAATGATGCAGTGTTTGCTTCCTCTATCTTGGCTAATGTCGAAGTCATTCGTGAGCGTCTGTGGCCCTGTTGTTGAAGCGTGTCCCGCACCGTTGGCTTTAGTCGGCCCTTGTCAAAGCTTTTAAGCTAACTGAGCGTGTGAAATTGGTGGTGGAGCCCATCAGTGAGAGAAATCACTGTGCCTGGCTGCCCAGCTAAGTAAATCAGTGCATGAGAAGAGAAATGGAAAAGGAAAGCTGCTTTATAATGTCGCTGTGGTATTATTTTTATCAGACATATTCTTGATTAGAAGTGGTTATGTTAGCAAGTGGTGTAAAAAACATCATCATGCTTTATCATAACAGTTTGATAATCCGCATTCCCATGTCTTCTGTTTTCGCTTTTTTTAATGATAAATACAGACTACTGCCACCTGGTGGTATCGACCAGTATTTCCTCTCGGCTGTAGTCTTGGCTGTGGTGTGTTCAAGTGCAGCTTTTTGCCTGGGACACAGGTAATGTAAGGTGACTCAACTGTCAACCTTCATCACCACTGCTCTTTGAAGCCGGTTTGGTGTGTCTGGGCCCTTATTCTCCATACACAGAAGCTCATTTAAGTCCTCATACTAAAGTCACATACACTCTCAACACCTTTCACTGCATACACAATATTTTGCACCCTTTATTCCATACCTACTATTCTAAGTCCTCATGAAGTAAAAAAGACAGATGTACTGTTTAGCTCCCAGCTATACTTTAAAGCAATACAGCTCAGCATCAGCTATAGCAGCCAGCAATCACATCACAGTCTCTTTTGCATTCTCTGGTTACCTTCAACCAGTTGGTTGTAACTGGTCTGTAGTTGGTCTCTTTCTTCAGTCAGGTTGTTGTAACTAGCCTGTAACCCGACCATCTTCATTTCATGCATTTCATTGCTCCTGGTTACTGTGTTTGACACAAAAACAGGTTAAAAAAATTAGCTGAGAGAATTTAGTTTTGAGTGAGGAAATCATATATGAACACATATGAACTTAGACCACAATTAATAATAACAAACAAATACTGTTAGCCAGTATCACCTGTTGCTTCATCAGCATGCTAACAAAGTACTCACACATGACAACCAGAGTTATGAGTCCAGTCAGGAGGAGAAGACACAGCAGACCCAGAATCACTGCAGCAGCTCTGAGTGAGCTCTTCTGAACTCGTGTATCTACAGCAGCTGGAATTAGAAGACAATATTTGTAATTTGTTTGTGTTTCAATATCATTTCAAATATAGTAAATAAAGCCTTGTATTGGTGGTTTACACAAATTACAATCATGAAAGCAAGAAATAAAAAGACAAAACAGAGATTAATCCTAACATTTTTCCCTTTATTTCCCTTATTTTTCCCTTTCATTTTTTGCCTTTAGATGGAGTCAAACACCAACCTCACTCTGTGAGAATCTAATGTTCTGAGTCAGTAGAAGTGAGAAAATTCAGCAGGTCTGAACTTCTCTTTCAAACTCTTTATTTATTTATTTATTTATTTATTTATTTATTTATTTATTTATTTATTTATTTATTTATTTTTTGTTGTTGCAGAATTTCTCTCACATTTCTTGCAACACTGTGAAGTCCTTCCAGGAAATCCTCTTTCAAAGTGTGCACTGTTCCCCCCACATTAAAATGATTACTCAGTCTTTGTATGACTTAACGCTTACTTGTATAGATGAGAGAAGAGAGTATAGAGCTGCAGCCCTCAGAGCACACACAGACAAAATTATAAACATTAGCAGCCATCAACTGCAATTTGTCACATTGTAACTCACTCAAACCACTTAAGCTGCTGTCACACCTGGGGGAGCGCTTGCATAAAACACATAAATAACAACGTGTAATCATTAATAGATATACAATGATAAAACATTGTCATTAAAGAAATACTCCAAGCAGCAGCCACAAAGCTCTTGGGAACCCCTGGTCCAGCCATGAAACAACCCGACTAATCAGCAAATCCCTGCCACCAGGGATTCGAGGCAGTAGAATGACTCAGGAGTTGAGTTCTGTAACATTTCTCTATTTCATCATCATTGAGAGAGTCGACCAAGTGTAAAGTCAAATATCATCTACAGCTGACAGGACAAAAAGCAATTAATGTTTTATTCAGAAGTTTTTGGTGTCAGTGGCCAAGGGTCCAGTTTGTTCTCTTTTCACACATTGCACCTCACAACAACAGCAAATTTAAGTGTAAATGTAAAACTATTGTCGAAGTGAAAAACTGTACAAGCAAAAACCTGAAGAGTCCCACCAAGAAAATAAAGTAATTCTGTGTGTCATCAGCACAATAATGAACAATCTAAAGATTGAGTGGCTCTATTTTCAGATTCAGTACAATTAGGTCTGATCTGCAGCATGTTGAAGCCAAATAAAAGTTTCCTCCAGAGGGATCAATAAAGTATATCAGAGAGTTGGTAGACTCAGTGCTGTGGTTAAATTCTTTCCTCTCTGCCTCCTTCACATTATGGTTTCTCAAACACGTCATGTAAGTCTTTGTTTTACTTCACACGAGTTCTTTGAGAATATGTAATATAATGTTTGTGTGTGGTGTTATGTAAGAAATGCAGTCAACATCCTTTTAGAGTGTTTACATGTTTGTGTTCATTACCTGAGAGTGCAGGTTCAGGTCTCTCTGGCTCCAGAGTGTGGATCTTGTTTTCATTTGCATAAATATTTTCTGAACATTTTCCCAAAGTCCTCCTCTTACCAGGATTACCTGAAGGTCTCTC
This sequence comes from Pagrus major, assembly GCF_040436345.1. NCBI lineage: Eukaryota > Metazoa > Chordata > Actinopteri > Spariformes > Sparidae > Pagrus > Pagrus major. The sequence continues at coordinate 37,948,223 of NC_133218.1, forward strand.
TACATTAACATAGATATCGAATTGATCCATGACACTCAGCTGTATTGACGGTTCAGTTTGGTCCTGAGGGGCCTGAGGGCATCAAAGTCTGGAGAGTGAGCTCCTTTAATGATAAATGATAAACTATTGTGCTGACCTCTCTGAAATAGAAGGCGTTCCGACCCCAATGAACAGGAACCTGAATCTTTTGGGTAGGTTACTTCTGCAAAATATATTTAGAATATCATACTGCAGCCTCCAAAAAGGCTGTTTACTACCATAAAATGTCTGCCATTCACACAACTTAAACCTTTGTTTAATACAATTGACAATTCTCTGACAGCAGCACACTATTTTTAACACACACACACACACACACACACACACACACACACACACACACACACACACACACCTTTACAAATAAGATAAATAGCAGATGATAACTGTTGAAGTTGAAGTAACACTTCTTCATTTGTACAATCATTTATAAAATAGCAGAGGCCTCAATCACAAAGCAGCTTTTTAGTTAGTAAGGTAACTTCAGGGTAAACTCTAACCTTTCAGTGTTATAATGGTGGTTCACTTCTTATCAGGATATGTTGTTATGCTGCACACATAAAACATAACTGGAGCAGGTTATGTTTCACTAAAAGCACCACCTTCTGACCAATCAATTTTTTGGAAAATGGCATTATTATTGATAGAAGATCATGAGAGGTGTCACCTGTTGCCTGCATGCAATGTCACAGCCATTTCAGTCATTTTATAACAGAGAAACAGATTGAAGCAATAAAGCCTTGTTAGAAGATATGAAAGAACTGCTTTGAATTATGTTTCTATATTTATTTCGCCCAAGTCCGTTTGACACCATGGGGGTTGCAGCTGAAAGAATAAGGCTAAAATTGTCATACACCGTATAAAAATACATCAGAGGAACATATTCATTTAATGCAATGCACAAATGTAATTATAATCAGATTATCTACTCGTGCCCTAATGATGGGGCAGTGACATTACTGTATAAGCCTGTTGATTTACACATTTACACAGTCGGCAGTGTTTGTGTCAGCTGTCTGTCTTGCATTTGTCGGCTGTAACTGTGTTGCTGTCCTTTAAGTCCTTTAAATCATGTCACCCTTGTCTTTGACAAAATCATGTATTAATGTAAAGTCACATTATGTGGAAATTAGCATTTTGTGTGATTTGGCGTCCCCCACAGTTTCTGAGTGCAACACTACTGTTGTAAATACAAATCCCAGGTCTGTAACAATTTGTCTGTTGAATATAGGTGCCAACTACAAACAAAACTCATTATGTCATAACAATGTTATTTGTTGATCACTTGTATCTTGAAGTAAACATGTATGTAACGCTGTGATCCTACCCTCTCACTGAAGTTACATAGTGCAGAAACTCTATCTATCTATCTATCTATCTATCTATCTATCTATCTATCTATCTATCTATCTATCTATCTATCTATCTATCTATCTATCTATCTGAATTTGAATTAAAATAAAATAGATAAAAGAGCAGTTGTTGGCTGTATATTGTAAATTAATATAATGCATTATTCACCATGTCATGAAAGCAACGTTTTAATGGTGCAGAGGAACCATTTTCTGGTGTCTAAATGCAATAAAAAAAAACAGGTAACATAACTGAATGGTGATCAAACACACAGTATTGAGGCTGTAATGACTTATTAAAACAACAGCAAGGCCTCCTCAACTGTCACTTTGCTTTGCCTGTGCCAAAGCATTTATAGCAGGAGTTTCTTTTCACAGACCCAGTAGAGTGAATGGGAACAGCTTTCATCATTCCAACTTTTTTCAGCATCATATTTCTTTATATCCCCGCAGTTTTCTTGTGTTCCACCGTTAGGCTCCCCAGAAGCCCAGTAGCTGCAATTAAAAAAATAAACTTTCATCAGAGAATGCAATCCAAGACGCACAAGGAAGTGACTTAATTACAAACAAACAAACAAACAAAAGTCTGAACCTTTTGGTCAGCAGTGTCCCATCCACCCATTTCCATGTCCCCTCTCTCTGTGAGTCAGTCAGGCCGATCCACATGTACTTCTGGAACCGGTTTGCAAAATCCTTTTTTAAAAAGAGAGACACAAACTTTAAACAACTTAACTGAAATTTAAGTTCCATTAAACTCATTTCAATGTCCACCTAATGTAGACTAACTCCAAGCTTTAACACACACACACACACACACACACACACACACACACACACACACACACACCTGTTCTTCTTTGCCGTTGATAATCATCAGGTCTGCACCTTTTTGAAGACAGTCATCTCGACTCTGATCCCAGGTTCTCTTGGTAGAAGACACGTAATAGAAACTACCTCTGAAATATACCCATCCTTGTTGAGCATGGTGAGAAACAGAAAGAACCTTAATATCTTGGTAACAACGAGAATTAAGACATGATTCAGCTACAAAACAAAGAGCCAAGATTTTATCTGTCAGAAATATGTATGTTTGCTGGATCATGGCTCACAGGCTGAGAACTGTGATGAGGGTTCATTTTTTCTTCACTGATTTAATCAGCATTCTTACCAAAGTCTTTCAGAATGCTCTTCAGGACCTCTTTCTCATTAGTCAGATCTTTCAGACTGGCCTCAGTATCTGAAACAGAATGACCATCATCTGTTGCGTTAGTCTATACAGTGTTTGTTTCAACCTAAAACAGAATCATTAGCTTTCTTGTAACGAGAATGAGAAACAGAGAGAATGTTAGTATCTCCTTCACAGCAAAAATGATAAAAGAGACAAAATGGTATCTAAGAAATTTACATGTTTGCTGTATCATGACTCAAGAGTTTTATTTCACTTTAAAAATGTATTTGATCATCCTGCTTACCAAAGTTTTTCAGAAACCTATAAAGAGGAATCTTTCTATTATCTATTGCACAAATCTATCAATGATGCAGTGTTTGCTTCCTCTATCTTGGCCAGGGGCGGTTTCTCATATGGGCAGTATGAGCAGCCGCCCAGGGCGGCATTTGTGGAGGGGCGGCATGAGCGCCCGCAAAAAAAAAAAAAAAAAATACTGAGCAGGCAGTCGCCCACAGTAACTGGCTCTGTGGCAGCCACCTCTGGGCTTATCTCGGCAGATCGCCCCCGGTGCCGACCCGTACCGGCTGCCTTAAACTTGTTTGCATTCATTTCATCCGTTTTTTGTATTGCTCATTTGCACGTCAAGTCAACTACGTCATGTTGCCGTGTGGGGAGTGGGCGGCTGGGCGCCCTCTGTTTTGTAAAGGTGCGTCTGCTCCTGCTGAGAGAGTCTCATATACAGAGGTTGTGGAAGAAGGGGGAGGGGGGCGGGGGATAGGTTCACCTCTGGACCTCAGCTCTCCCTACTGGTGGTGGAGTGGTGAGGCAGGATTCAGAATCAGAATTCCTTTATTAGTCCCGCAAATGGAGAAATTTGTGCGTCACAGCAGCCAAAGAACAGTTCAATATAACAATAAGCAATAATAATAGTAAAAAGTAAACAATATAATAAAAAGGTAAGAAATAGAAATAGAAGTTAGTTAGTTGCCCAGTTAGTGCAAACCAAAATGACAAATGAGTTATGTATACATTCATATTAGATTCATCTAATAGTGCACAACTAAGGTATTTAGTAGGCTAAAGTCAATCACAGCACGAAGCGCTGAAGGTGAGGTTCGCTGAGGGTCATGCAAGCTAGGACCGCCACTGATCTTGGCCCTGACGCACCAGGCCGATGGTCGGCCGTTGGCTAATGTCGAAGCCATTCGTGAGCGTCTGTGGCCCTGTTGTTGAAGCGTGTCCTGCACTGTTGGCATTAGTTGGCCCTTGTGAAAGCTTTTAAGCAACTGGGCGTGTGAAATTGGTGGTGGAGCCCATCAGCGAGAGAAATCACTGTGCCTGGCTGCCCAGCTAAGTAAATCAGTGCATGAGAAGCGAAATGGAAAAGGAAAGCCGCTTTATAATGTCGCTGTGGTATTATTTTTATCAGACATATTCTTGATTAGAAGTGGTTATGTTAGCAAGTGGTGTGAAAAAAATCATCATGCTTTATCATAACAGTTTGATAATCCGCATTCCCATGTCTTCTGTTTTCGCTTTTTTAATGACAAATAGACTATTGCCACCTGGTGATATCGAACAGTATTTCCTCATGGCTGTAGTCTTGGCTGTGGTGTGTTCATGTGCAGCTTTTTGGCTGGGACACAGGTAATGTGAGGGGACGCAAATGTCAGCCTTCATCGCCACTGCTCTTTGAAGTTGGTTTGGTGTGTCTGGGCCCTTATTCTCCATACACAGAAGCTCATTTAAGTCCTCATACTAAAGTCTCATTTTAACACTTTATGGAGTTATTATAACTAAGGTTCAGGAACTGGACCACGCCACTTCTCCTCGCTGATCTGCCACCCAGGCCCAGCCAATCAAATCACCTGTTCTCATCAACCTAACCACCTGTGACTCATCAACCTAACCACCTGTGCTGCATTAACTCAACCACCTTTGTCGCCCTGATTCAATCACCTGTGAAATCTATATATGCAAGCCTAACCATTTCTCTCCTGTCCGACCGGCTGCCTCCTGGCGCCCAACCCGCAGCCACCGCTTCCAACCCGAGACTCCCGGATCCGTTTTGTCTTCCCTCCGCATCCCATTCCGTCGGACCGACAACAAAGTCCAGCTTTTCCCGCCGCTCACGGCCTCCACCTCCACCTCCACCTCCACCTCCACCTCCACCTCCACTCACAGTTGCCAACTCCTCAGTAAGGGAAGTTGCTATTGGCTGTCCTAAAAGTCGCTAAATGATGTCATCACCTAATTTGCATGACTGGCCATGTGCATTTAATTGTAATGGACGCTGTAGGAGAGAGGAATAGCGTTGTGGGAGCGACAAAAAGTGAGTAAAAAACACCCTTAATATTTTAGAACTACAAATGAACTTATTTTAGTGCATTGATTTATTTTAGACAAAGAAAATTTTACATTTACATCCCGACTGTAAGCCAGGGCGGGATCAGCCAGCGGCAGCTACGCCCATGCGCGATTCGCAGTCTGGACGTGGAGGGGTGAACTTCTCCTGCTCTGACTGCAGCTGGGAGGGACTGTTGCGCGAGGACTGGGCCACCTGTGAGTGCTTTGGGATGGGGGAGGGGCCCATGGCAATCTCCAAAAGTCTCCAATAACACCAGAAAAAGTCATTAGATTTGTCATTAGTCGCTAGAGGGGTTTGAAAACTCGCTAAATATAGCGACAAAGTCGTGAAGTTGGCAACACTGCCTTCACTCCGTCCACCACACACTTCGCGGCTCACCGATGACATCTCCGCGCAGCCCCCACAGAGGGCCAGGTCGTATCTCCCCCGTGTGTTCTCCCCACCTGTCTTACCTGTCCCACCCCCTTTTTTCCTCATTCCTCGCTTCCCTGTAACTGCAGGCTGCACGATCAACCCTTGAACACATTCCTCCATCCCAGCACCCTTTCCTCGCCTCTTCAGTCTTCCTTTGCCCCAGGTAACGTAGCACCCGCAGCTACCCCCAGTTACCCATTTCCAGCAACCACTGCCAATCACACCACTGTGCACACAGCCACTGCCACCACAGGCCAGGGCTCATCCACTGCTGGTCTTTCCCGACTTCCTCCTTTTTTATCCCTCTTCCCTTTCTGTTCGCAACGCACTCGACCCCTTTCCTTCATCCAACACACTCGACCCCTCTCTCCTACATCCACCTCTTTACCTTTCATCCACCTACCTCGACCCCTTTCCACACGACCCCCCTTTCTGTTTCGTCCAACGCACTTGGCCCCCCATTTCTGTTTCGTCCAACACACTCAACCCCCCTTTCCGTTTCGCGCAACGCACTCGACCCCCCTCTCCTACATCCACCTACCTCGAACCCCCCTCTCCTACATCCACCTACCTCGACCACTCTCTCCTACATCCACCTACCTCGACCCCTCTGTCTTACATCCACCTACCTCGACCCCTCTCTCCTACCCTCATCAAGCCTTCTATCAATTCAAATAAAGTTACCTTTGCGCTAAACCAAAACCCTTTCATCTTACTACACTGTCATTTCATACCCTTCACAACCTCCCTTTCCCCTCCATCGACATCGTAACAATAACCAGCTTCATCATATATGCCCATACAGTTCTCAAAATCAGAACTTCCACCATCAAAGTATATCTCAGCGGCATCAACTTCTTCATCAAACTGCTCTCCGGAGCTCCAGCCCCCTCCGGTTCTCATCCCCACGTCACCATGCTGATCAAAGGCCTACGTAAGGCAGAACCCCAGCTTGCACCGAAACGCTGATTCAATCACCTGTGAAATCTATATATGCAAGCCTAAACATTTCTCTCCTGTTCGTCTCAAGTTCTTATAACCCTCGCCCCCAGACCCTCTCCTTCTCCACTATCCTCTCACACAGCATCACCGGCAGCCCAGCCTTTGACATCGCCATCCCATGGCAAGAAGATCCTCCAGAAGAGGGACCAAGGCCATTCAAGCACAGGAACCACGGGGGGGATGATGAAGCCACGCCGACCAAGACATGCGCCCATCGAGATGTACCCCCACTCTGAGTCTCAACCTCCCTGGTTCCTAGACGGTCCAGCCAATCCGCAACCCTACTCAAACCCCCCTCTTCATCCACCAACCTCGACCCCCCTTTCCTTCATCCAACAACCCAACCCCCCTTTCCTATCCCTTCCAAAATCTTCTACCAATTTAAATAAACTGCCTTAACGTTAAACTGTGGCGTGGTCTTGTTAGTGAAACATTGCGTACACGATATTTTGCACCCTTGATACCTTTTCTACTATTCTAAGTCTTCATAAAGTCAAAAAGACAGATGTACTGTTTAGCTCCCAGCTAAACATTAAAGCAATACAGCTCAGCATCAGCTATAGCAGCCAGCAATTGCATCACAGTCTCTTCAGAAATTGCATTCTCTGGTTACCTTCAACCTTTCTCTGAAGATCATTTCTCTCATTGGTCAGGGCTGTAACCAGTTGGTTGTAATTGTTCTGTAGCTGGTCTCTTTCTTCAGTCAGGTTGTTGAAACTGGTCTGTAGCTGGTCTCTTTCTTCAGTCAGGTTGTTGAAACTGGTCTGTAGTTGGTCTCTTTCTTCAGTCAGGTTGTTGTAACTAGCCTGTAACCCGACCATCTTCATTTCATGCATTTCATTGCTCCTGGTTACTGTGTTTGAAACAAAAACAGGTTTAAAACAATATGCTGAGAGAATTTAGTTTTGAGTGAGGAAATCCTGTATGAACACATATGAACTTAGACCACAATTAATAATAACAAACAAATACTGTTAGCCAGTATCACCTGTTGCTTCATCAGCATGCTAACACAGTACTCACACATGACAACCAGAGTTATGAGTCCAGTCAGGAGGAGAAGACACAGCAGACCCAGAATCACTGCAGCAGCTCTGAGTGAGCTCTTCTGAACTCGTGTATCTACAGCAGCTGGAATTAGAAGACAATATTTGTAATTTGTTTGTGTTTCAATATCATTACAAATATAGTAAATCAAGCCATGTATTGGTGGTTTACACAAATTACAATCATGAAAGCAAGAAATAAAAAGACAAAACAGAGATTAATCCTAACATTTTTCCCTTTATTTCCCTTATTTTTCCCTTTCATTTTTTGCCTTTAGATGGAGTCAAGCGCTTGAATAAAACACATAAATAACAACGTGTAATCATTAATAGATATACAATGATAAAACATTGTCATTAAAGAAATACTCCAAGCAGCAGCCACAAAGCTCTTGGGAACCCCTGGTCCAGCCATGAAACAACCCGACTAATCATCAAATCCCTGCCACCAGGGATTCGAGGCAGTAGAATGACTCAGGAGTTGAGATCTGTAACATTTCTCTATTTCATCTCTCATTGAGAGAGTCGACTAAGTGTAAAGTCAAATATCATCTACAGCTGACAGAACAAAAAGCAATAAACATTTTATTCATAATTGTTTAGTGTCAGTGGCCAAGGGTCCAGTTTGTTCTCTTTTCACACATTGCACCTCACAACAACAGCAAATTAAAAGGGGAAATGTAAAACTTTTGTTGAAGTGAAAAACTGTAGAAGCAAAAACCTGAAGAGTCCCACCAAGAAAATTAAATTGAAATCCTCTCATCAGATGATATGGAAAAGTATTTCTGTGTGTCATCAGCACAATAATGAACAATCTAAAGATTGAGTGGCTCTATTTTCAGAATTAGTACAATTAGGTCTGATCTGCAGCATGTTGAAGCCAAATAAAAGTTTCCTCCAGAAGGATCAATAAAGTATATCAGAGAGTTGGTAGACTCAGTGCTGTGGTTAACTTCTTTCCTCTCTGCCTCCTTCACATTATGGTTTCTCAAACACGTCATGTAAGTCTTTGTTTTACTTCACACGAGTTCTTTGAGAATATGTAATATAATGTTTGTGTGTGGTGTTATGTAAGAAATGCAGTCAGCATCCTTTTAGAGTGTTTACATGTTTGTGTTCATTACCTGAGAGTGCAGGTTCAGGTCTCTTTGGCTCCAGGGTGTGGATCTTGTTTTCATTTGCATAAATATTTTCTGAACATTTTCCCAAAGTCCTCCTCTTACCAGGATTACCTGAAGGTCTCTCTACATTAACATAGATATCGAATTGATCCATGACACTCAGCTGTATTGACAGTTCAGTTTGGTCCTGAGGGACCTGAGGGCATCAAAGTCTGGAGAGTGAGCTTCTGAAATGATAAATGATAAACTATTGTGCTGACCTCTCTGAAATAGAAGGCGCCCTAACACCTGTGAAATAGTCTGCAACACATTCACACACAAGACTGCATTTAACAGGAAACTGAATTATTTTAGGTAGGTTACTTCTGCAAAATATATTTAGAATCTCACACTGTTTAAAATCATTTGACATACTGTATATGCACAGCAGCCTCCAAAAGGCTGTGTTAACTACCATAAAATGTATGCCATTCACACAACTTATACCTTTGTTTAATACAATAACAATTCTCTGACAGCAGCACACTATTTTTAACACACACACACACACACACACACACACACACACACCTTTTTTCACTTCTGTAAACTCTGGCACTCTGTGATGTACAAATAAGATAAACAGCAGATGATAACTGTTGAAGTGAAACACTTCTTCATTTGTACGACCATTTATAAAATATCAGAGGCCTCAATCACAAAGCAGCTTTTTAGTTAGTAAGGTAACTTCAGGGTAAACTCTAACCTTTCAGTGTTATAATGGTGGTTCACTTCTTACCAGGATATATTGTTATGCTGCACACATAAAACATAACTGGAGCGGGTTATGTTTCACTAAAAGCAACACCTTCTGACCAATCAATTTTTTGGAAAATGGCATTATTATTGATAGAAGATCATGAGACGTGTCACCTGTAGCCTGCATGCAATGTCACAGCCATTTCATTGTGCTTTTTATACAACAGAGAAACAGATTGAAGCAATAAAGCCTTGTTAGAAGATATGAAAGAACTGCTTTGAATTATGTTTCTATATTTTTTTCGTAATTTGCTCCCAAGTCCGTTTGACACCATGGGGGTTGCAGCTGAAAGAATAAGGCTTAAATTTTCATACACTGCATAAAAATACATCAGAGGAACATATTCATTTAATGCAATGCACAAATGTAATTATAATCAGATTATCTACTCGTGCCCTAATGATGGGGCAGTGACATTACTGTATAAGCCTGTTGATTTACACATTTACACAGTCGGCAGTGTTTGTGTCAGCTGTCCGTCCTGCATTTGTTGGCTGTAACTGTGTTGCTTTAAGCCTGGATTATGTGTGTAACATTGTGTATTTGTCTAAAGGTTTGCTCTTCTTTAATAACATATTCCTTCTCTCCTGCCAGAAGACATTTCCATGTTTGTGGAAAACCTGGGCTGACTTATAGACATGATCACCTTCATGTGACCACTTAGCATGATTGTGATTGTGAAGCTTAGTGAAGCCAGATCACAGAAACATATCTGGGGTATGTTGAACTTTCTTCATAGTACAGGCCTCTAGTGTTTTGACCATCTCGCTATTCTCTATATTGTGTTACAACTCCCCAAGTCCTTTAACTCATGTCACCCTTGCTTTTGACAAAATCATGTATTACTGTAAAGTCACATTATGTGGAAATTAACATTTTGTGTGATTTGGTGCCCCCCACAGTTTCTGAGTGCAACACCACTGTTGTAAATACAAATCCCAGGTCTGTAACAATTTGTCAGACGTAACATATAGGTGCTAACTACAAACAAAACTCATTATGCCATAACAGTGTTATTTGTTGAACACTTGATCCTACCCTCTCATTGAAGTCACATAGTGCAGAAACAAGTGATAGGTGGGCGGAGTGGCAGAGACAGAGACACCATTGACCCTATTACAAGACACTGTACCATCAACATGATATGTATATATCTATATCTATATCTATCTATATATATATATATATCTATATCTATATATATATATATATATATATATATATATGTATATATATATATATATATATATATCTATATATGTATATATATATATATATATATATATATATATATCTATATATATATATATATCTATATATGTATATATATATATATCTATATATATATAGATATATACATATATATATATCTATATATATATATATACATATATATACATCTATATATATATACATATATATATATATATATACATATATATATATATAGGGCTATTCAATTGTTACAATGATTGTTGGTTGAAATGATAGATATCAGATATGCAGGTATGATATCAGTGATAGATAGTTACAGGGTTTGCCAGTAATTTAAGTACATTAAGTACATTTCCTCAAGTACTTAAGTCCAAATTCAGGGAACTTGAGCTTTAGTTTATTATTTACATTTTAAACGTTATACTTCTACTCCACTACATATCAGAGGCAAATATTATTTTTTATTTTGTTAATTTAATTTAATTTGTCTAACAGCTTTAGTTACTATTTAGATTAGTTGTTCACATCCCTCCTATCCAGTGAGAACAATGTATCTCCAAATGTAGTAATTTTCGGTGTTTATGATAAATTGCAGGATGAAGGGTTCCTCTATGGGTTTTGAAAATGTTCCTTCTTCTCAAGAAAACAAGCTGTTTTTTCTGAGCTCATGAAAAGTTGACATTTGTGTGTCTCACAGGTCAGTGATGCCTCAAATATGATCTTCTAGATTATGATGCATTTCTATAGATTAAACTATCCAACAGTACATAAAGAGGTTAAAATGAGCTTAACCTTAAACATCTACAGCAGTAAAATGCAACATATATGCAGAAGTAATATTAATCCTAAAACAACAAAATATATAAATCATTTACAGGGACAATTCTACTGCAGAATATGTATTTTTGCTTTTTAACTTTAATTCAAGTTGGTGATGATGATTTTGAATACACATTTTGCATACAAAGTGATTTAAATGAGTGCTTTGAAATAAAATAAAATAGATAAAAGAGCAGTTGTTGACTACATATTCTAAATTAATATAATGCATTATTCACCATGTCATGAAAGCAATGTTTTAATGTTGCAGAGGAACCATTTTGTGGTGTCTAAATGCAATAAAAAATAACAGGTAACATAACTGAATGGTGATCAAACACACAGTATTGAGGCTGTAATGACTTATTAAAACAACAACAAGGCCTCCTCAACTGTCACTTTGCTTTGCCTGTGCCAAAGCATTTATAGCAGGAGTTTCTTTTCACAGACCCAGTAGAGTGAATGGGAACAGCTTTCATCATTCCAACTTTTTTCAGCATCAAAATTCTTTATATCCCCGCAGTTTTCTTGTGTTCCACCGTTAGGCTCCCCAGAAGCCCAGTAGCTGCAATTAAAAAAATAAACTTCTATCAGAGAGTGCAATCCAAGACGCACAAGGAGATTATTTAATTTGAAACAAGCAAACAAACAAACAAACAAACAAACAAACAAAAGCCTGAACCTTTTGGTCAGCAGAGTCCCATCCACCCATTTCCACGTCCCCTCTCTCTGTGAGTCAGTCAGGCCGATCCACATGTACTTCTTGAACCGGTTTGCAAAATCCTTTTTTAAAAAGAGAGACACAAACTTTAAACAACTTAACTGAAATTGAAGTTCCATTAAACTCATTTCAATGTCCACCTGATGTAGACTTGAACAGTACTTCAGTATTTTAACTGCAAGCTTTAACACACACACACACACACACACACACACACACACACACACACACACACACACACACACACACACACACACCTGTTCTTCTTTGCTGTTGATAATCATCAGGTCTGCACCTTTTCGAAGACAGTCATCTCGACTCTGTTGCCAGGTTTTCTTGGTGGTAGAAATGTAATAGAAACTACCTTGGAAATATACCCCTTGTTGTTGACCATGGTGAGAAACAGAAAAAAGAAGTTAGTGTCTCATTTACAACAACAAATAGCAAATGGTTCACACAAAGAGAGGAGACAAGACGGTATGTTGAGAATTTTGAGGAGGGTTTAATTTCATTTTAACAATTTATTGTATCATCTTGCTTACCAAAGATATTCAGAGTCCTCTTCAGGTTAGCTCTCTCATCAGTCAAGTTTTTCAGACTGGCCTCAGTATCTGCAAAGAGTGGTCACCATTATTTAAGCAATCAACACACTAATAAGAATAGATTTTGACAGACACATATTTAGAGAGCAGTCAGAGCAAATATTTAAGTTGAGTGAGTGCACATTTGCAACAAATCCAAAATCCAAAGTGGATAATCATATCTTCCAAGTGGTCCCTAAATAGATATGATAATGTAGTACCATATGTGCAAAAACACATATGGTCACTTCACCACATGTGTTTTGCACATGTGAAATTCATGTGGTTTTTCTGTAAGGGCGGCACACTCTCTTCAGAAATTGTATTTTACTTACCTTGAAGCTTTCCCTGAAGATTATTTCTGTCTTCGGTCAGGACTTCAGATCTTTCTTGCAGCTGGTCCTTCTCTGTAGTTAGGTTGTTGTAACTGGTCAGTAGCTGGTCTCTCTCTTTAGTCAGGTTGTTGTAACTGGTCTGTAACTGGTCTCTTTCTTTAGTCAGGTTGTTGTAACTGGTCTGTGACTGGTCTTTCTGTCTTGTCAGCTTGTCCGCTAACTGGTGTCTCTCACTGATGAGGTTGTCGTAACTGGTCTGTAACTGGTCTCTTTCTTTAGTCAGGTTGTTATATCTGGTCTGAAACAGGAACATATCCCTTTCCTGCTCAGATTTGCTTTTGTTATCTGTTTAAAACATAAACAAATAAACACTGTCAACCAGTATTATCTTCCTGGAGCTTTATCAACATGCTAATAAAGTACTCACATTGGGAAACCAGAGTTTTGAACCCAATCAGAAGGAGAAGACACAGCGCACCCAGGCACAATGCAGCCACACCGCAAGAACTGTTCTTTCCATCACCAGCACCTGAAACTAAAATGCAGGAGTCCATAGCCAACAAAAAACAGTAATGCAATATCAAAACCTACCTATTCACTACCTGTAAAGGGACATGCATAGATATTTTGAGCAGTTGTTGCTGTAGTCTGAAAAAAGTAAACCTAACCCTGCTGCCTATACTGTATGTAAGCCAGCAGCACTCAGCTTGCTAAGATGGTTCATAGGGTAGCATAATATCAAAAAATATTGAAACTATTATACGAAAAAACATTTGGTTCCATTCCTATGCTGATGACACACAACTCTATCCACCCATCAAACCTAGTAATAAAACCTCCCTTCATCACCTCTGCAGACATTAAAAACTAGATGGCTGAAGACTGTCTCAAGCACAATGACACCAAAGCTGAAGTCGTCCTACCCCTCACCACCAACCATATCAGGACTCATTTTGATAGTCACCTCCTCCACTGTCCACTGGCCTCTAACTTAAAGCACTCAGCCATAGATTTTAGAGTTTTATTTAACTGAGTTTTTAAATTAGACTTACACATGAAAATGAAAATGGTTGTCCAACCTTGAAAGGTCATCCACACACCTCGATCACTGATCCCTTTATACATGTCTCTCTCAAAAGTCCCTCCATTAGAATCTCTCCCTCCAACTTATACAATTGTGACCACATCACACCATCGCGTTTTGACCTTTTTACATTGGTAACTAGAGTATTTTTGAATTGATTTAAAAATACTTTTAAGGCCCTCTCTGGTTTGGCACCTCCTTACATCTCAGAGCTCTTCTCCTATGGCTAAGCGCGCTGACTGAGATCATCAGAAAAAACTCTGCTCTTGCATCTTAAAACCAAAGGTAATTACGCATTTGCTGTCAGAGCCCTCAATCTCAAGCTTGCTGAATCAGTGCCCCATTTTAAGTCACTTCTTAAAACACACTTGTATAAAGCTGAGTACACTTGTACTAAACTGAGGATATCTTTCTCACCAGGCACTGCAGCAGTCTTTTCATTTATTTCTTCATCAGAGTGGCTCTGTAATGAAACATCCTTCACTGAAGCATCATTTACTATGGCGATGTCATCTTCCTCTTCAAAGAATACCATCTCCATATTTTATCCACTGAGAGTGATGATCGTGCTGGTCAAAGTGTTTTCTTTAAATGGTGCTGGTCTGTGATGTGATTCTTCTTTTATATCTCTCTCTGCTTATACAGCAACTTTCTCTGTTTCTTCTTCCTCATTTTTCACTAAGTTGTGTTTCTTTGTAAACTTACACTGCAATAATCTTCATCCTCCAGGTCAGAGCCGGTTCAGACCTCCATGGGGCCCTAGGCAAAATTCTGCAAAGGGGCCCTCCTAACTGAACTCCAAAAATTTTCAACAGTCGCACCTGACACCCAGTGCTTCCACTCATCCCCCCTTTAAACATATTGCACTGTCGCCACCTGTTGGTCTAACTAAGAATAAATTCAGACCAAATCAGAACAAATCAAATCAAACTAAATGTGTAAACAAACAATCATACAGTCTTAAATGTTGGGCATGTAAACATGTTAATGTTTGAAATAACTCACCATTAAAAGTGTCCCTTTCTGCACTTTCTGGATGCAAAATCATCAATAATGTCATCATATGATATTTGCTTCCCCACATCATGGTTGATGCTCATGATGGCGAAACCACTACTATTAATTCAGCTCCATCAAATTGGCTGCGCTTGTTTTACTTTCATATACTTCAAATGTAGGTAATTATTTATATTATTATTTATTATATAATTATTATTTATTTAGCACCATTGTCATAATATTTCATGAGTTTTATTTATTCACTAAGATATCTGCATCTATATTTGCCTGTGGGCTATCCAAGCAAACAAAATTAAATCTTAGTCAATATTTATCCATTACTTTCCATTTTGTATAAGTGCAGTTGTAACTACACTACAACTAAAATTATAGTAGCCAGCAAGACACACATGGAGACCGGGGTTAATGTAGGTCAAACACGGACTAGTCCCTCCCACTCTCCCACATGGAGAGGAGAGTTACCTGACTGCTGTTCCCGCAGTTCATTGTCATGCTGTTTCTTCCTCCTTTTTTCATTCCCCGAGGGATAACTCCACTTCATCGTGGCGTGCTAAACGCTGTCTTGCTAGGCTGATGCGCTGGGAATCTGGGACACGTGTGCGACGGACGGTCACGTCGTCACGTTTTTTTTTTTTTTGTTTGTTTGTTTTTTTCACGGGGCCTCTATTAGTTTGCGGGGCCCTACGCAACGTGCGTAGTGTGCGTATTGGGTGAACCGGTACTGCTCCAGGTTTATCATTCCTTAAGCTTTTTATTGACATATACTGCATGATCATATGAGTTTGTCTACTTTGATCACAATAAACAATCTTGCAATACATTACAAGAGAATTCAACACCATAAACAAGAGTATCTTAAGTTGATGTAATGTTTAATCTGCATAGTGTGAACAATTTAATTTAAATATCTTCTTTAGTAACTCAGCATTCTTATATCTTATACTAACTTTTTCTACAAATGCCATACCAGTAGGAAGCCAGGAGTCAGGATGCAGGTCTCAGGATATTCCCATTGGTGCATCAGCGCTGTCTTTGTTATGTGTTGGTGAAGTGAGTTGAGGTCCTTAAATGTTGAACTCAAACATTATGACATTTAAATTGACTATGTGGAGAATAAAAAAGCTGCAAAGACTTTCAGTATTTTTAAGGGAATCAATTTTATTTGAACTCTTAAAAGGCTCATAATTTAGGTCTCCCTTGGCTCGTACAAAATGTATCAGTAATTTTCTGTATTTTGGGACTTTTTACAATGGCAATTGTTCTATGTCTTTGTTGTAAATAAAGTATTTTTTAAAAAAAAAAGTCAAGGTCAGGTCCTCACTAATTTGAACCCCAGAGGATGTATCGTGAACTCATACTGGCCAAAAAATTTGATCTGAAATGTTCCCAGGGATCTGAAACTGACTGAATTGACTGAATCAAATTGGAAATTGCTGACTAAAATAACAATAAAGCAAAGTCGAGTATTTCAAATGAGGAACTGAAACGGGCCAGCTTAAACTTGCAATAGACAAGTTTTCTGATTCAACGTTTAATTATTAAGTAAATGTTGATTGCGCAATGCAATGGAAACAGAAAAATGTAACCATCGGTTAACATTGGTTCCCTATAAACCTTGTTTTTACACTGGCACACGGTCACCCAGCGAAAGGAAGAATTACTGTGGATCCATTTCTATTATAGACTAGCGAACACAGTTTTATTTGTTTGACATTATAAACAAGTCTGTTGTCTTGAACTGGACAGGAAAGCTATGTATTATAAGCTCATTACAGTTTGCTGCAACTGCGTTAACCTGTTTGTTTAGCTAACTGTTTAATATCACCATATGGATGTTTCGGGCAAGACTCTCTTATTTAGCCTGTAGCCATATTGTGTCAATTTCACAATTAACAGGTGGGATTAATTATACAGGTGTTTGTGGTCACTTGTAATTAACCCCACCTGTGTATACTGACAGTGAATTGCCAGGATATACGCTGAAGAGTGCATTTTTACATGATGTCCTTGTGCCAAGTATTAAAAAGTTAAATTTGACTATTGTCCTCGTCTTTGTTTAAGGTCTAATTCACTAAGAAAACCACGCCAAATTTTAATGTTACGGTAGTTTACTTAAATTGGTAGAAGATTTTGGGAGGATAGGAAAGGAGGGGTTGAGGTTGGTGGATGAAGGAAAGGGGGTTCGAGGTAGGGTTGCAGATAGGCTGGACCGTCTAGGAACTAGGGAAGTTGAGACTCGGAATGGGGGTACGTCTCGATGGGCACAGTCTTGGTCAGTGTGGCTTCATCGTCCCCCCCGTGGTTCCTGTTCTGGAGGATATTCCTGCCATGGGATGCCGATGGCGAAGGCTGGGCTGCCGGTGATCCTATGAGAGAGGATGGTGGAGAAGGAGAGGGTCTGGGGGGGAAGGTTGTAAGAGCGGGAGAGAAATGGTTAGGCTTGCATATATAGATTTTGCAGGTGATTGAATCAAGGCAACGTAGGTGGTTGAGTTAATGCGGCACAGGTGGTTAGGTTGACGAGGCGCAGGTGGTTTGATTGGCTGGGCCTGGGTGGCAGATCAGCGAGGAGGAGTGGCGTGGTCCAGTTCCTGAACCTTAGTTATACTAACTCCATTTATGATTTTAACGCAATAATTTGTTTAACATTTGTGTTTTGAAACCATAGCGTGATTTGGCTAGCCTAACTGTGTCTTATTTTAATTGTTGACTTAATGACTACTATAATGAATTCTAGCCAACTCCAAAGAATGATAAAAGCATGTCGATATGATCTGTGTCAGTCAACTATGTTTAATCAGAGGTAGCCTATTGTTGTCAGTGTTTTACCATTTTTATATATTATGAATAATCTGGTTTTCTCTTTCTCGCTCTCCCGCTCGCTCATTGAGGCCTGATGGACTGGAAAATAGAGGATTGGAGTCACCAGACTTACAACTTCTGTTCATATTGTTTTCTCTTATCTGTTTGTTCCTAAGCATTGTTAATTGTTTCTATCATTGTTTATTTTTGCTTATTGTTTTTTGGATGTGCATATACATCTTTAATCTGCCCCCCCACACAAAGCCCTATACTTGCTAATTGGAGGAGGTCACTATCAAGAGGACTGTAAGCCATTTAAAGTTTTTGAAGAAATTACCAATACTGCTGTTTTGCTGTTGTGAACAGTCTCATATTTTGACTTGATGGTGTTGACATCACCAGGGAGCACCAACATTAAAATTCATCTTCTGGGGACCTCATTACATTAAGAGATGGAGATGACTTTTGATGATGGAGAACTTTTTATTCAAGCAAATTTGACACAATGTTCAAAAGGACAAATTAATATATGCTCATGATTTATGCGAGATAAACATTACACTGCAAATAACATGATTGGTTGTTAACAACAGCCATTCTCTTCTTTATTGCAAAGCCAGAACAGTCTCTTAGTCTCGAGACTTGAATTGCAATCTCCAGTCATGGAATGCACCTTAGTAAATTTACCAAACTACTGTTGGCCTACTTAAGTATTATTTTGAGGTATTTTTACCTTACTTGAATATTTCCATTTTCTGCTACTTTATACTTCCACTCCACTACAATTTGGAGGCGAGTAGTGTACCTTTAAGTCCCTACATTTATTTGATAACTTTAGTTAGTTAGTTGCTTTTCAGATTACATGCTGCATTTAATATGATAGCTTTTTTTCTTTATTGGCAATCAGATTTGAAAGAACAAACAAAAAAAACACATTCTGATAATCAGAAAAATGCTGAATATATGATTCAGTGACCGTCCAGGCAGGAAATCAGTTGACCCAAAGTGTATCGTATCTCCAGTAAATATTGTAAATATTAATTACTTTTACTTGTACTCTTGTTATTTAATTACATCTGATATCAGATACTTATACTCAAGTACTTTCATATCGGTGACTTTTACTAAAGTAATATTTTATCACAATATCTTTACCTCTACTCAAGTATGACTATGGAGTACTTTTAACAACACTGTCACATGCATTCATAGCTATGATATCATCAACCTATAATAAACAATATCAAATTATAAAAGCCTTGGTGTCATAACTCAATGAATTTGCCATTATCTGCAAACAAACAAGCATCTTTTGCCTAAAGCAGAGCAGTATATGTGTAGGCTGTTGGGTGTCTCCTGCAGAAACACTTCAGCACAACAACTCCTCACTGGTCCACAGCTCCAGTTCTACACTGTTATTGTAATTTAACAAAGAAAATATATTTATACTGAAACCATGCCGAAAAAATAAGGTTTTGCATAATTTTAGCAGTATTTCGGTTACTATTTATCCATGTTCATGTATACTGTATTTAAAACAAGTATTCTTATGATGAAACCTCACAGGAACTGAATTTGAGAAGAATTTGTGTTCATGTCAATGAGTCACTTAATCTGCAGCTAGGGCATAATCAATGTTTCAGTTATGAGAGTTTGGTTGCAGAGTTGCAGAGTTACAGAGCCACCGTCTTTTCACAGATCCAGATATGTCGCATTCCACATGGTGAATCATTCCAGCTGTTTTCATCATCAAAGAACATTATTTCTCCACAGTCTTCATCTCTGCCTTCATGACTGTTGGGCTCCTTAGCACCCCAGTAGCTGAAAACCACAAAACAAAGAATATGCAATGTTACTTTTTGATATTGATGTAGATCTATCAGAGCATGATTTAAAATAATATGTGTGAACCTTGTGGTCAGCAGAGTCCCATCCACCCATTTCCATGTTCCCTCTGTCTCCTGGTCCGTCAGTCCAATCCACATGTGCCTCCGAAAATATTGTGTGAATTCCTTTTTACAGAGAGAAACAAACTGTCATCAGAATAAATAAAACAGACAGTAAGTGTAATCCTCCAGCTTGGTTACCTGACATTTAACTAGGAAGCAAAGAATCTCTGTACGTCTGTCTGTATGTTATCTGCATACCATGAAAACCGTTCTTGTGGTTGACTTCACACACGGCAGATTTATTGCTGTTGACCTAGGGAAGTGCAGTGTAAAATTTGGTGCAATATAAACATACGACATGTTAAATATGAATACTTTTTGAATATACAATGAACACCTCTTTATGCCTCTACAGACTGAAGCTGGGCTCACACGAGATCCCTCTCAAGTGATCTCATGAGGAAGCATTCTGGATGAGTGAGTGGATGTAGTCAACACAGGTTTTATATTCTTCCGCGAGAATTGTGGTTGAGATTTTAAGTTTCTGTCAACATGCTTGTGTAGCGGGTTAGCACTCTATCTTGCGTTGTGTAGTTGAAATAATGGCGTGCACACAGCCACTGTCCAGCTCGACCCACATTTAATGCTGATGAGAAACACAGAAAAATACAGTTCTTCACAGCCAGATCTCAGCACAGTTCAATACAGCAACACTGAAATAAAACGACATGAAATAAATTCATCTTGCTGCTCAAACAGTTACACAACGAGGATTAGCCATGACGACATTAAGCTAACAAAGTTACCAACATGTACAGCAACTTGCTCTACATACATTTCAATCATCCAACATCATCACAAATACTAGTTGTTGTCGTCGGGAACTTATCTCTATATGTACAGCTAATAAAACACACTTTTGTCCGTAAAATTAATAGTATTTTGGCGGAGCTCTGTACAACACAACCTACCATGGTCCGGTACCAGCAGACTGTTGACTAATTAGGGGGGTGGGGTGGGGGGCAGTGGGCACGTGTGAAGTCTGCAAGGGCCCGTCCGAGTGTGGCATTCAAATACCGTAATAAATCTCAGTGGCATGATACAAAATAATAGAAACAGTAATGGAGACAGCAAGACAGGTAGTAATGGCAAGTGAGATCATTAACTATACTAACTCTGTTACACTAGCTAACGTTAGCCTCAAGGGCAACAATGTTTAGCATTGCTTGGCAGCACTGTCAGAGAATAAACACCTGGATTTGGATTCTGCTCTGATCCAGAACCATTTACTGGCAGGAGGACAGCTCAGAGATTATTTTTAAACTTTTTGGATTAAGAAGTGGATTTATCTTCACTGCTGTTTGTCAACCTGACTCCAGCAGTGAGCCGTGGAGCTGACCTACATTTTCGGTTGTTTACGCTGTGTAATGTTGACTGCCGAATGGAGCTGGAGTAGAAATGGACTTTACTTCATGAACAACATTACAGAAAGGAGAGGGTAAAATAAGTACCATGTCTACCAGACTCTCCTGTGAGTACTAGTATTCATCAAGAGTTGTCCTGAATTCAACCACACAGACACACACCTATAGTGTGTGCTGCTAATGTTAGCTTACGGCTAGTGTACAGTGAAGTAAGCGGCTGTTTGGGGCAGATAAAGACTGCATGGGTAATGCAAACAAACACAAATGTTCCTGCAAACAAACATTCTTCACTGTTGATGTACACACCATTAAACAGCCACTACTGCTGATGAAAATCTACCTGATGTCACTCATGCAGAAATGTTCACAGATTAGATGTTTTCAAGTTATTCACGTTAAGCAAGCATGACCATTTTGAATTCCTACATAGTATATCTTTAAGACTGTCTGCAAACCCCTCATATTACCAGATAACATTTACTGCACTAGTTTATACATTTTTTCTCTATTTCTCTCTGTCCTCACACACATATTGATATGCATAAACACACACACACACACACACACACACACACACACACACACACACACACACACACACACACACACACACACACACACACACACACACACACAAACACACACACACACACACACACACACACCTGTTCTTCTTTGCTGTTGATAATCACCAGGTCTGCACCTCTCTGCAGACAGTCACTTCTGCTCTCCTGCCAGGATTTCTCCCACGTAGAAATGTAATAGAAACTGTTGTTGAAATACATCCATCCTCGGCGAGAATATTCATCTGTTAAGATAAAACATCAAAAGCATCTCAATAATGAAGTACGTGCATTTTCAGTCATTTGTCAATTGTTTATATGCTGCGTGTAAATGCTGAACAGGTGGGCTGTGAGTGTGTTACACACCACAGTGTTACAGGAGAATTTCAGGAAAGATTTTCAGATAAAGTTATGTAAGTTTGAACTAAATATGTGTATAATGTACAAAACATGAAATCTTTTTCTGTTTTTTCCCCTATTTTATTTTTTAAGTAATAGCTCTGATGTACAGGATGTGGTTGCTATCTACCCTATGTTGCACAACCGTAATTAGAGTTAATAATTTGATAAAAGTCTCAGTTTGCATGGTAACTTCCTTTCACCCACTCCTGATGTTATCACGGGAAGTCAGTACTTCCTTCTCTCTCTCTTAGTCACTGATACCTACATACACACCTCTCAGGGGCTTAAAGGAAAAGAAACGTGTATGTCAAAAAGTCTTTAATACAGTCCATATAATTAGTTTCATCCTTACTCACCAAAGATGGTCAGCTTCCTCTTCAATTCATCTCTCTCTTTAGTCAGCGTTTTGAAATTAGTGTCAGTATCTGTTGTTTTGTCTTCAGAACCATCTGAGAAAGCACAAAGATTTACACATTTTATAACTGTAGTTCAACCCTGAGGTTTTCTCAGGCCGCCAGTGGAGATGTTAGCGTACAGCGGAGGAGGTCAACAGATACCCCGGTATCATTCAACTGTTTGACACCAATATAAATTAATATATAACAAAATCTAATTGAAACATACGACATAACATGACCCTTTTTTTAATACTAACATTTTATTTAGATTTCCCAATATACAATGCAAACTAAAACATTAAAAACAAAGACTCACAAGTTTAATGTCAAAGTAAAGACAAACAAACAAATAAATAACATCATCATCATCAACAATGACGACGACGACAACGACGGCGACAAGACACATTTCTACCACACATCAAACTAATAGGCTTAGCTCTACATCAGTATGTCATATCTGGTCAACATAAATTAAATGTGTTGAAGATAAAATAAATAAAATAAAATAAAATAAATACATACATACATGTAGTTTTTTTCACCAATTAAAAATCAACCAGGTATAAAACAATCCTCTAGATTCTGACACCTCCATTATTTAAGCTCTAGCATTATTGGCCCATTTTTAAACATTTCTTTTGTATTATTTAGGAATTATTTAACAAAAGCTCCTTTGAGGGAAGAGGATTTATTCCTATCAAGAGTGTTAGACATTAGTGTTTTTTAAAAACGGTATTTCTAGAAACATTTTTAATGATATTATGGGATTAATTAGAAGATAAAACATCAATTTAATTTATAAAATTTTGTACAAAGCTGGAAACATTTCAAAGGTATGCCTAGTTGGGATATGTCTTTGCTGGAATTTCAAATAGCCATTAAAATATTTCATTAAAATTAGCCCTGGTAAACAGGATTGTCAAGAACATCTGTTTCTGTAATTTCCTGTTACCCAAGAACGCTGGCCTACACGTTTTGACCTCGTGTGACTGCGCCACTATTTTTTCTATATTTAACCCCTTGTATTGGCTTAATCTTATATTTGTTTGAAATTGTTCCTGGGACAGAAAATGCCTCATTTTCGGAAAAATACAAATCCATTCATAAAATCATTTGAATGATTGCTAGTCATATTTATTATGCAAACACATTTTTTATACCTTTAAAAGTATGATGAAAATGTATGATATTAATTTTAGCTTTGCTTGTTGGCCTATAGTTTTTCTCAGTTTGACTTTGTTTTGTAATAAAGTGTTTCATGGTCAACTTGTGACAGGCAATTTATAACAGCCTGGCCTGTAACTATCATTCTTATCGATAATTACTATGTTGATAATAGCGTTGCATTGAATATAAATGTAATTTCATGTTTAATTGTAAAATGATAAGTCACAGAAGAGTACTGTAGAATACTATGAGGGTTAGAAGGCAAACAGAATAATCTGTACAATGAGTCATAGCTCTTTTATTAAGTGAACTTCATAGTGATGAAAATATTTATACAAATCTCTGAGAATAATAATGAGATGGTAACGTTTAGTGTTTGGGGAAACACAAGTCGAGACCAAACTAAACTTACAGAAAGCCAGGCGCAGTGAAATGTTGAGACCAGCTTGTAAGATACACAGGAGTCCAAAGCTCAAAGCAACAAGTCTGTAGAGATTTCTCCCTGTGTGCAGAAATCATTTATATTATAAATTATTGACATTATTTACATTATAGGCAGCCAGGCCTGATGATTGTTATGTGATGCAAGACAGATGACAAAAAGTATTAACTTCATCTCTGTAGTAAGTGTTATTTTAATTTACACTTGATAAAAATTACTAAAATCAATCAGACAAATTATGCAACACTGTGTTTATCTTGTGTAAAGCCATACAAGTGGCATTTTTTTAAGGCTATGACAAAAACACATGTAGAGTTCTGGAGCCTTGACAGAGGTTTCAGAAATCCGGAAACTCAGCAAGCTAATATTTACAATAATGATAAGGTAATAATACAAACTCAGAAATATGTATTATTTGCATAACTGAATAAACACGCTGTTCTCAGAGGGGTCTGCCAAATGTAAACAAAGTAAAATCTGGTTGTCACATAGTTTGTTTTTTCAGTTAATTCAGTCATGAAAAAAAGGAAGAGAGTTTGTTTATTTAGTTTGTTTAGGCATGAAAGAGACATGATTTTTCTCTTCTGATTAAAAATTCTTCCCAAAAACTACATAGTGCACCTTTAATAGTTTTTATCTTAGATACTGTGTCGTAACGATATTGCTCAATACAGTATGCAGCTCTTAAACATTGTGGTTACAGGTTACTTTGCATCAAACCTGACTTAGCTGATAAATATCTCTACACAAGACCAATCTTGTATCTTAGAGAAAAATGTTGAGGCTTCAACAGAACAAAAAAAATCAGTACAACATGAAAATAATGCATCACTGAGCCTTTTTTAAAAGTTATTGTACTTCATGTATATCCTTACCTAAAGGTCTTTTTTGACTGTTGTTGAACATTCCAACGTTGTCACGAAAGTCACAGCCGTATATTTCTGAAGTGACGGAGTGAACGAAACAATTTAATTTGTTTCCACGCTTAAAATATTTCAGAAGATTTCCTGCCTTGTTACATTTGTTATGATGGACGTCTCTTCCTCACACTTTCATCCTCCGTGGTTTACAGTCTTTAATCAGATGGCTTGTAGGTTGAGTCACGTGTATGTAAATTTTAAACCTTCACTTCTGTTTTTTTTAAGAAATGGAGGTTATAAACTGGTTTGTCAATCTTGCACAATCTGTATGTATTTAACATTTCTGCATGTGTTTTAGTTAAGATTCTTCATAACTGATGGTTAGTTGAACAGAAAAACAGGATTTCAGTATATAAATCATGCAGTTATTAAAGAATAAAAGTGACAACGATGATAAAATACTTTTATTGACTTTTCAAGCCAGACATGCAAAATGCTTTCAGATAGAAGAAACATCAAATGCAAAAACAAGACGTATACAAAAGTAGTAAACACAACAATATTTAGACCCAAATAATAAAACTACATCTGTATTTGCAGATTAAAAATGAAAGGAGAGAAAAGGGGGTTCTATGACCACCCTTTGATTTTAACCTTGAGAGGAAACATTATTACCCAAAGAAACGTCAAAATTAATTTGTTTGAATTTTGTCATGCCCAAAAGCTACAAAAATAGCAAGGTTTTAAATGGGCTGCTGAAAATGTCTGCCTGTCAACATTTCCTGCTTATAAAATCTGACCCAATGTGCCACTTTGTTAAACATGTTTCAGTGCTGTCTTCACAGTCAATATACAGTAGCTGTCATGGTGGTGTCAATGCTGAGTTACAGGGTCATTTTCTTTTCGCACATCCAGAAGTTTTCATATTCACATGTTTCATCATTCCAGTTGTTTACATTGTCAAAGAAATTTATTATTACACAATCCTCATTTCGGCTTCTATAACTGTTTGGTTCCCCGGAGCCCCAGAAGCTGAAACCAAAGACAAATAAGCTTTAAACATAGAACACAAACCAACAAGCTCAAACAACAATTGAAATTCAACCAATGTGATTAGTCATTTCACAGAATTCCAGGATCTTTTCAGGTACTATGCACTTTAAGAAGAGGAGAAGACCACGAGTTTCAACACTATGATTTATTCATTTTGAATAAAAGAGCATGTGTGTACCTTGTTGTCAGTCGAGTGCCATCCACCCATTTCCATACCCCCTCCATCCCTCTGTCCGTCAGTCCAATCCACATTATCTTCTGGTGCTGTGTTATGAAGTCCTTGTTTTTAAAGAGAAACATAAAGTCATTATTGAAGGTCATGTTGATAATATTTTTATGTAAACAAATTATAAACAAAAAACATCTACAGAGCTTGTAAGGTGCTGAATAAAACATCTCTTTTCCTTAAAAACATTATGATTGTGAATTAATATTTCTAAAATGTTTGTCTGGTCCAAAATAATTGTTTTGTTTATCTCTGCGTAAGAGTTCTGATGGTTGTCTCCAGCTTCTACCAACAGTCATGGTAGTTACACACAAACACACACGCACACACACACACACACACACACACACACACACACACACACACACACACACACACACACACACACCTGTTCTTCTTTGTTGATGATAATTACCAGGTCTACACCTCTCTGCAGACAGTCATTTCTACTGTCTTGCCAGGTCTTCTTGGTTGAAGAAATGTAATAGACGCTGTCATTGAAATACAGCCATCCTTGTTGCAAGTAGTGTCCTGTTTAAAAAAACAAAGAACCAAAATATTTCAATCCAAGACAGAAGGACATTTAAAACCTGCTGGTGATCATGGATTTATTTAACAAGATTTTCACTCATAAGGCGATAAAACTACTGTCGCAATAACTACTTTATTAATTATGTAGTGAGTCAAAACACTGCATTGAATATTCCACTCTTCACATATTCGTCTAATGAAACACATTTGGAGCAACAACTGTCATGGTTCAGTGTCCGTTTGTTCCTGTTTCCTGTTTTACTTTGAAGTTTTACCCTTGTGTGTCGCATCGAGCTTGTCAGTTCCTCCTGTGCGTTTTTCCGTTAATTCCCTCACCCAGCGCCGCCCCTCCCTACACGCAGAACACGCGCTGTGCGTAGGGCCCCACGATCCATGGGGGGCCCCATTTTGCGCAAGGGGACACATTCTCTGCAAATGCGCAAAGGATGCGCATCGCTGCCGTGAGGCGCGCGTAGAGCACCAAGTCAGCCCGAGGCAGGAGAGAAAAAAAAACAACGAGTAATCTGACACCGCACACGTTGGCGCAATGATTGACAGCACGCAGCATCTGACCAATCAGCGGTCAGATGCGCCGACAGGCAGTTGGATGCAGGTGGAGAGATGGCCTCCAAACGGCAATATGAATCGGGAGAAAGCAAAAGAAAGACAAAGTCAAAACAAGAGGAGGAACACCCCAGCTGCTAGCCTGCTAATCATGAGACAGAAGAGAGGATAATTCTGGACTGGAGATTAAATTTTCCAGCGGCCCTGATTATCATTTATTGAATGTCTTGTTAACTGCATATACATTCACCTCTGTTGAAAAAGGAGTGGTTAATTGACCAGTTGGTGGTCGTATGTTGGCTCAGGTTTATAGCCTATCAATCTATGCTATCAATAGAAGTTTTGGGCTATTTTTATGGAGGTAAAATGTCGCCATCTCTTGGTGAATTTAAGATAATCCTTTATTTGACCCACAATGGAGAAATTTAAAGCGTTGCAGCAGCAAACAGCAGTATAGGAATATAGAACCTAAGTACAAAATGTAAAAATAAGTATATAAAAATATTTAAATATAGAGGTATCAAATAGCGGCAATAGCTCAGTCCGTAGGGACTTGGCTTGGGGGCTCAGATGTGGCCGGTTCAAGTCCCGCTCGGACAAAAAAAAAAAAAAAAGTATGATGTGAACTAGTAATGGAGAATACTAGTTCACATCCTGGGCATTGCTGAGGTACCCTTGAGCAAGGCACCGACCCCTAACAATGCTCATTGGGCGCCGCCTTGTGGGATTAAAATAGTATAATAAAATCAAATCATAATGAATATAATTATTATTTGCATTAATTTTAATCTTTGTGAGGCTAGTG
This sequence comes from Pagrus major, assembly GCF_040436345.1. Classification (NCBI taxonomy): domain Eukaryota; kingdom Metazoa; phylum Chordata; class Actinopteri; order Spariformes; family Sparidae; genus Pagrus; species Pagrus major. The sequence goes on from NC_133218.1 coordinate 37,976,436, forward strand.
TTTACATTAATTTCATTGTGTAATTTACCATTAAGACCAAAACAAATCTTCAAGCATCAAGCACCATGTCTACTGAAGCAGCCTGCATCTGTAAAAGGCTTGTTCCATTGTTGAAAGAGGCTGTTCATTTGATTTGTTCCTACTAATAAAGGTTGTAAACCTAAATGGCCTTTCATGATACAGTCATTTTGTAATGGGGGGGGGGGGGGGGGGGGGGGGGGGGGGGGGGGGGGGGGGCTCAAAATAAAATTCTGCTTAGGGCCCCAATTTGGCCAGGGGCGGCCCTGCTGGACCTGCAGCACCTACTGAGGGCTCCATTCTGGAGCAAAGCTCAGACTGATCAGGGCTACTGGCAGAGGTGGTTAGACATGAATACTGTATTCGTACAGTAATACTGTATACAACTTGCACAAAAAGGCGAGAAGATAAATGATGCCATCTGTTGGTTGTCAGGCTCTTTTTTGACTTCATCAGATCAAACAGGTCACTTGAGTGATTGTGTTGGGACAAAGTGCCATGTAAGTATGTGATGGAAATTACAGTATTAAATATCATCTTTGTTTGTCAGATATAATACATTAAAACAAGTGACTTAACAGTCAAATAAAAGTAAACAATCACAATAATATGTAATAAATTAAATCAAGTAAAATGAGAAGATTACAAAAATGCTGAGATGTATAAATGAAATTACATTAATAGATGTAATTAAACAAAAAATGTCAACCTAAAAACCAAAAAGACACTTTCACTTCTGCACTTACAAAATGCAGATTCCTTGGATTTTATTTTCTTAAACTTTTAGACAACAACATGTCTTCCATGACCTTATACTTACTTATACTTATACAATTCAATGCAAGACAACTGATTTAATTCTGGTTGCTTTAATGGTTAAAACAACGTAACAGTGAAAGCATTTTTGTCTCACCCGTTGCTGCACTAGTCACCTCACCAGTGTAACTCTTTCTGGCTGAAGTAGCAGGGAGGTTTACAATCTGGATAGTGATCTCTGATTCACCTTTGTGGACCACCATATTTTACCCGTGAATGTGTGCTGAAAGTCGTGTCGAGTGGTGGTTTCTTCTTAGAATGGTGCGGTCTGCTTCTTTTTTATGTTGCTTGCACAGCACAGCCCTCTTGTTCTTCCTTTTTCTTTAATAAACTGTGTTACTTCCTTGACTCAAACAGTTTAGACATGATAAAGATTATGAATGCTGCTGCAGCTATAACATGTAACATGTTTTGAACCTTGACAAAGGTCATCAAATTAAAGTCACTTCCCAAGGTGGGTTGAGCTGTAGGTTGATATTAGAACTGCTCAACATCAGCAAAGTGTTGACAGGGTGAAATTTAGACTGTTTATTATTTCATTTGATCTATTCTGCAAGCTATTTAGAGCCAATTAAACAAGGAGAAAGACACCAAAACAGACTGATCCTACAAACTAAATTCAACAAAAACAATATCATTGTACTCTACGTACATTTATACCACTCTACAAAATACTTCATATTTCAAACTTTCTTTTGAACAGACCTCTCACACTCTTAAATTCTCTGCAGTATTGTTGCTTACAAGCCAGTCTGAAAATTACAAGCAATCATACACAATATGGCTATAACCACACATAGATACAATACAAACTTAACTGATACAGGCTCTGTGAACACTAACTCAACATTCAGACGTCCATATTAAAAGCATAGTTTCCTACAGAAGTGATAAGATGTGGTCACTCTGATAGTTGAGGTGCCAAAATACACTTCCTGCTTCATTGTGAGAAGTGTTTTTCCCCGAAAGGACTGTGTTGATGATAAAACACAACGAATCTGTCTTTCATGTTTACAGCAGTGCTTTTAAATCTGTTTTTCAGAACATGAACAGGAACCTAGTGCAATTCAAATGTCATTCCTCTTCCCTTCTTTTGCTCCCTCCTTTATATGGTCCGGGTTTGAAACCAAGAAAAGAACATCCGGTTGACACAGAGTTAAAGGAAGTGAAACTACGGATAAGTTAAAGCTTATGAGACGTGAAAACATGGGGAACACATGCACCCACATTTTTGAGTCAGACTTGAATGCACAAACAAGTGTGATTCAGTTTACTGTTCTAGTGCTTTATTAAAATTATGACAGAAGAGACAATAAAAGATAAGCTATCAGATATATGTATTAATTCTGCATTATACAGTATTCTCAAAAAGAGCCAGGTTGGAAGATGCATACATGATTCATTGTGTAATATTTTACATTCTTTCATTATTGTTTTGCAACCAAAGCAGTAGCTGGATATTTGTTTCTCTGTTAATGGCCTGCCTTCCCCTCAGCCCAGTAATATCCTGTGTCTCAGACTAGATCCACACTAAGCCAGCAAATCTGAAAATGCTGTTTAAACCTGAAAATGATGTGTCCACATGATTTAGGCATCTTTGGTTAAGATGCAAGTCCACATGTAACTCTAAAAATACATGTTTTCAATGCATGTCTAAATTCGGCCCATGAATTCCCTCGTTTAATTTGTTCTTGCGTCAGGACTGGCCGTACTCTTCTGACTTATCTAATCTGAAAAGTATTTTAAAAAATTAAAAAAATTAAATGTGGGCTCAGTGTGGATGTAAGGCCAAAGTAGAAAATACAGTTAGTTCACTAGTTGGCTTTGTGTGGGAGTCGTTCGGCTCATACTGGTATTGTCCTGAGTTAGACATCTGTTAAATATAGATGTGGAGTTTCTTTTCACAGATCCAAAAATTTTTCACATCACATGATTTATCATTCCAGCTGTTTTCCTTTCCATGGTATCTCACTTCTCCACAGTCTTCTGCTTGTCCAGCGTTGTTAGGCTCACCATCCAACCAGTAGCTGAAACCCAAAACCAAACAATATGTTTTTTGTAAAGACCACAAGAAATACTTCAACTGAAGCATGCAGGATATTGTTGATTTCTTTATTCTAACAATGCAGTCTAAATCTAATAAATGAGAAATATGAAGCTTTGTGAACCTTGTGTTGAGTGGAGTCCCATCAACCCATTTCCATGTGCCCTCTGTCTCTGTGTCGGTCAGTCCAATCCACAAGTCATCCTTCAATTGTCTTGTGAAACTCTTTATACAGAGACAAATCATCAACATAACTGTGAACTTTAACAAAATGGAATCCACCTACTACCTCATTGCATTCAATCTTTTTTTGTTTGTCATGTTTATGTCTCACACATAGTTAAATATACATAAATACACCCACCTGTTCTTCTTTGCTGTTAATAATCATGAGGTCTGCACCTCTTTGCAGACAATCATCTCTACTCTCTTGCCAGGTTTTGGTGGTAGAAGAAATGTAATAGAAACTGCCGCTGAAATAAATCCATCCTTGTTGGGAATAGTTAGCTTTAATTGAGGACAAAAACAGAGAGAAATCCTCAATATGTCAAAAAACAATATGAATTAAATGAATCCCAACTTCATCAGATTCGGATATGGAAATTGTGTTTTAATCCAGGGTTGCACGGTGGGGCAGTAGTTGGCACTGTAGCCTCCCGCTTCTTCCCACAGTCCAAAGACAATGGACAGATAAATGTCTTAATCTTTTGATAAAAGGTTCGAGTTTGTTTATTACTGGCATAAACCATTTCCTCATACAAAGCCATCACATCACATCACATCCTCATCTCACTTGATCTCATAGCATCACATTGACTTTGCTGCGATAACTATAGCAGTGATTGTCATAGCTTTAATTGTCATTATTCAGAATATGTTTGTAGACAGTTTGTCTTTCAGGTCCAACAATCACACATTGTACACAGAAGCTCATTTAAGTCCTCATACTAAAGTCTCATACACTCTCAACACCTTTCATTGCGTACACAATATGTTGCACCGTACCTATTTCATACTGTACCTACTTTTCTAATTCTCCATTAAGTAAAAAAGACAGATGTACTGTTTAGCTCCCAGCTATACATTGAAGCAATACAGCTCAGCATCACCTATAGCAGCCAGCAATCACATCACAGTCTCTTCAAAAATTGCATTCTCTGGTTACCTAGTTGGTTGTAACTGGTCTGTAGCTGGTCTCTTTCTTCAGTCAGGTTGTTGTAACTGGTCTGTAGTTGGTCTCTTTCTTCAGTCAGGTTGTTGTAACTAGCCTGTAACCTGACCATCTTCATTTCATGCATTTCATTGCTCCTGGTTACTGTGTTTGACACAAAAACAGATTTTAAAAAATTTGCTGAGAGAATTTAGTTTTGAGTGATGAAATCATATATGAACACATATGAACTTAGACCACAATTAATAATAACAAATTCTATTAGCCAGTATCACCTGTTGCTTCACCAGCATGCTAACAAAGTACTCACACATGACAACCAGAGTTATGAGTCCAGTCAGGAGGAGAAGACACAGCAGACCCAGAATCACTGCAGCAGCTCTGAGTGAGCTCTTCTGAACTCGTGTATCTACAGCAGCTGGAATTAGAAGACAATATTTGTAATTTGTTTGTGTTTCAATATCATTACAAATATAGTAAATCAAGCCATGTATTGGTGGTTTACACAAATTACAATCATGAAAGCAAGAAATAAAAAGACAAACAGAGATTAATCATAGCATTTTTTATGAACTTTAAACAGACGCAGATGCCTTTAGATGGAGTGAAACACCAACCTCACTCTGTGATCACTCACCAATCTAATGCTCTGAGTCAGCAGAAGTGAGAAAATCAGCAATCCTAATTTTCCCTGAATTTCTCTCAAATTTCTTGCAACACTGTGAAGACCTTCCAGGAAATCCTCTCTCAAAAGGTGCACTGTTGCACCCAGAAGAGACAATAGAGCTGCAGCCCTCAGAGCACACACAGATAACATTATAAACATTTGTGGCCATCAACTGCAATTTGCCACATTGTAACTCACTCAAAACACTTAAGCTGCTGTCACACCTGGGGGAGCGCTTGAGTAAAACACATAAATAATAACATAAACCCCCTGAGATCATTAAACTTCCGGCCAACACTCGATAACCCAGCACCCTGCACATCTCGTTCCTGCTCTATCGACAGCACACATCTGAGCCGGCAAAGACCCCACAAGTCTGCGCAAAACCCAATGAGCCATGCCACCAGCCCTCCTGGCCTCCAAGCAGCAGTCACAAAGCTCTTGGGAACCCCTGGTCCAGCCATGAAACAACCCGACTAATCAGCAAATCCCTGCCACCAGGGATTCGAGGCAGTAGAATGACTCAGGAGTTGAGATCTGTAACATTTCTCTATTTCATCTCTCATTGAGAGAGTCGACCAAGTGTTAAGTCAAATGTCATCTACAGCTGACAGAACAAAAAGCAATTAACGTTTTATTCATAATTCTTTGCGTCTGTGGCCAAGGCTTCAGTTTGTTCACTTTTCACACATTGCACCTCACAACAACAGCAAATTTAAAAGTGTAAATGTAAAACTTTTGTTGAAGTGAAAAACTGTAGAAGCAAAAACCGGAAGAGTCCCACCAAGAAAATTAAATTGAAATCCTCTCATCAGATGATGTGGAAAAGTATTTCTGTGTGTCATCAGCACAATAATGAACATTCTTTAACCCCTGATATCATGGCAGAGTCTAAAGATTGAGTGGCTCTATTTTCAGATTCAGTACAATTAGGTCTGATCTGCAGCATGTTGAAGCCAAATAAAAGTTTCCTCCAGAGGGATCAATAAAGTATATCAGAGAGTTGGTAGACTCAGTGCTGTGGTTAACTTCTTTCCTCTCTGCCTCCTTCACATTATGGTTTCTCGAACACGTCATGTAAGTCTTTGTTTTACTTCAGACGAGTTCTTTGAGAATATAGAATATAATGTTTGCATTTCTTACATAACACCACACACAGTCAACATCCTTTTAGAGTGTTTACATGTTAGTGTTCATTACCTGAGAGTGCAGGTTCAGGTCTCTCTGGCTCCAGAGTGTGGATCTTGTCTTCATCTGCATTAATATTTTCTGAACATTTTCCCAAAGTCCTCCTCTTACCAGGATTACCTGAGGGTCTCTCTGCATTAACATTGATATCGAATTGATCCATGACACTCAGCTGTATTGACGGTTCAGTTTGGAACTGAGGGGCCTGAGGGCATCAAAGTCTGGAGAGTGAGCTTCTGAAATGATAAATGATAAACTATTGTGCTGACCTCTCTGAAATAGAAGGCGTTCCGATCCCAATGAACGGGAAACTAAATATTTTGGGTAGGTTACTTCTGCAAAATATATTTAGAATATCATACTGCAGCCTCCAAAAAGGCTGTTTACTACCATAAAATGTATGCCATTCACACAACTTAAACCTTTGTTTAATACAATTGACAATTCTCTGACAGCAGCACACTATTTTTAACACACACACACACACACACACACACACACACACACACACACACACACACACACACACACACACACACACACCTTTACAAATAAGATAAACAGCAGATGATAACTGTTGAAGTGAAACACTTCTTCATTTGTACGACCATTTATAAAATATCAGAGGCCTCAATCACAAAGCAGCTTTTTAGTTAGTAAGGTAACTTCAGGGTAAACTCTAACTTTTTCTACTCGTGCCCTAATGATGTGGCAGTGACATTACTGTATAAGCCTGTTGATTTACACATTTACACAGTCTGCAGTGTTTGTGTCAGCTGTCCGTCCTGCATTTGTTGGCTGTAACTGTGTTGCTTTAAGCCTGGATTATGTGTGTAACATTGTGTATTCGTCTAAAAGTTTGCTCTTCTTTAATAACATATTCCTTCTCTCCTGCCAGAAGACTTTTCCATGTTTGTGGAAAACCTGGGCTGACTTATAGACATGATCACCTTCATGTGACCACTTAGCATGATTGTGATTGTGAAGCTTAGTGAAGCCAGATCACAGAAACATATCTGGGGTATGTTGAACTTTCTTCATGGTACAGGCCTCTAGTGTTTTGACCATCTCACTATTCTCTATATTGTGTTACAACTCCCCAAGTCCTTTAACTCATGTCACCCTTGCCTTTGACAAAATCATGTATTACTGTAAAGTCACATTATGTGGAAATTAGCATTTTGTGTGATTTGGCGTCCCCCACAGTTTCTGAGTGCAACACCACTGTTGTAAATACAAATCCCAGGTCTGTAACAATTTGTCTGTTGAATATAGGTGCCAACTACAAACAAAACTCATTATGCCATAACAATGTTATTTGTTGAACACTTGTATCTTGAAGTAAACATGTATGTAACACTGTGATCTACCCTCTCACTGAAGTCACACAAGGACAGTTACTGTATATAGTATTTTTATTTTTATTCAAATAGTTTTTATTATATTTTTAGTCAAATTGTTATTTTAATCTTTGCTACTTACTTCCCTCTGTACTGCTGTGTGACCTGTGAATTTCTCCCAAGAGGGATCAATAAAGGATCATCTTATCATATCTCATCTTATCTTATCTTATCTTATCTTATTTTAAGTTACATAGTGCAGAAACAAGTGATTGGGGGGCAGATGGCAGAGACAGAGACACCATTCAAGACACTGTACCATCAACATGATTTTGAAGCTGTTTTTTTTTTATTAAGTTAAAAGTTACATAATGTTGCTTTCAACACAAACACAACAATCAGTCTTATAAATTGTGCTATATATATATATATATATATATATATATATATATATATATATATATATATATATATATATATGTATATATATATATGTATATACATACATACATACATATACATATATATAATAAAAAACTTTTATCAGAGAATGCAATCCAAGAAGCACAAGGAAGTGATTTGATTTCAAACAAACAAACAAAAGCCTGAACCTTTTGGTCAGCAGTGTCCCATCCACCCATTTCCACGTCCCCTCTCTCTGTGAGTCAGTCAGGCCGATCCACATGTACTTCTTGAACCGGTTTGCAAAATCCTTTTTTAAAAAGAGAGACACAAACTTTAAACAACTTAACTGAAATTGAAGTTCCACTAAACTGATTTCACTGTCCACCTGATGTAGACTTGTATAGTACTTCAATATATATATATATAACTTCAAACTTTAACACACACACACACACACACACACACACACACACACACACACACACACACACACACACACACACACACACACACACACACACACACACATAGATACAATACAAACTTAACTGATACAGGCTCTGTGAACACTAACTCAACATTCAGACGTCCATATTAAAAGCATAGTTTCCTACAGAAGTGATAAGATGTGGTCACTCTGAGAGTTGAGGTACCAAAATACAACAGTGTTTTTCCCCCAAAGGACTGAGTCGATGATATCTGCTATTGAAAGACAAAATTAGTCGTCGCTGGTAAAGTTAGAGGTGGAAAAAACCATAAAACACAACAAATCTGTCTTTCATGTTTACAACACTGCTTTTACATTAAATTTAGTCACATCTGTTATTCAGAACATGAACAGGAACCTAGTGCAATTCAAATGTCATTCCTCTTCCCTTCTTCTGCTCCCTCCTTTATATGGTCCGGGTTTGAAACCAAGAAAAGAACATCCGGTTGACACAGAGTTAAAGGAAGTGAAACTACGGATAAGTTAAAGCTTATGAGACGTGAAAACATGGGGAACACATGCACCCACATTTTTGAGTCAGACTTGAATGCACAAACAAGTGTGATTCAGTTTGCTGTTCTAGTGCTTTATTAAAATTATGACAGGAGACAATAAAAGATAAGCTATCAGATATATGTATTAATTCTGCATTATACAGTATTCTCAAAAAGAGCCAGGTTGGAAGATGCATACATGATTCATTGTGTAATATTTTACATTCTTTCATCATTGTTTTGCAACCAAAGCAGTAGCTGGATATTTGTTTCTCTGTTAATGGCCTGCCTTCCCCTCAGCCCAGTAATATCCTGTGTCTCAGACTAGATCCACACTAAGCCAGCAAATCTGAAAATGCTGTTTAAACCTGAAAATGATGTGTCCACATGATTTAGGCATCTTTGGTTAAGATGCAAGTCCACATGTAACTCTAAAAATACATGTTTTTAATGCATGTCTAAATTCGGCCCATGAATTCCCTCGTTTAATTTGTTCTTGCGTCAGGACTGGCCGTACTCTTCTGACTTATCTAATCTGAAAAGTATTTAAAAAAATTTAAAAAATTAAATGTGGGCTCAGTGTGGATGTAAGGCCAAAGTAGAAAATAAAGTTAGTTCACTAGTTGGCTTTGTGTGGGAGTCGTTCGGCTCATACTGGTATTGTCCTGAGTTAGACATCTGTTAAATATAGATGTGGAGTTTCTTTTCACAGATCCAAAAATTTTTCACATCACATGATTTATCATTCCAGCTGTTTTCCTTTCCATGGTATCTCACTTCTCCACAGTCTTCTGCTTGTCCAGCGTTGTTAGGCTCACCATCCAACCAGTAGCTGAAACCCAAAACCAAACAATATGTTTTTTGTAAAGACCACAAGAAATACTTCAACTGAAGCATGCAGGATATTGTTGATTTCTTTATTCTAACAATGCAGTCTAAATCTAATAAATGAGAAATATGAAGCTGTGTGAACCTTGTGTTGAGTGGAGTCCCATCAACCCATTTCCATGTGCCCTCTGTCTCTGTGTCGGTCAGTCCAATCCACAAGTCATCCTTCAATTGTCTTGTGAAACTCTTTATACAGAGACAAATCATCAACATAACTGTGAAATTTAACAAAATGGAATCCACCTACTACCTCATTGCATTCAATCTTGTTTTGTGTGTGTGTCATGTTTCTGTCTCACACATAGTTAAATATACATAAATACACTCACCTGTTCTTCTTTGCTGTTAATAATCATGAGGTCTGCACCTCTTTGCAGACAATCATCTCTACTCTCTTGCCAGGTTTTGGTGGTAGAAGAAATGTAATAGAAACTGCCGCTGAAATAAATCCATCCTTGTTGGGAGTTAGCTTTAATTGAGGACAAAAACAGAGAGAAATCCTCAATATGTCAAAAAAAATATGAATTAAATGAATCCCAACTTCACTCACTCACTCACTCACTCACTCACTCACTCACTCACTCACTCACTCACTCACTCACTCACTCACTCACTCACTCATATTTAGTTTAAGTTGCTAATTTCAGTGTATAACTTGAACAACAAAAGTGCATAATTTTAGGTCATCTTAACACTTAATAATAAATCATAAGTTTAAAGAGAATCAAAGAGCACTTCATTATAGTCACTTAATTATCTCTTATATACAGCAGGCGATTTGTCCCCCTTGTTAACCTGCCATCACGTCGTCTGTGTGCTTCCTGGTTGGGCAACTACGGCTCACTATCTGCTGCATCAGCTCCACTGCTGGCTGTTTATCAAAAACCAACCACAAGAAAAACACATGCACAACCCATTAACACCCAAACAACCACTGAACATACTGAGGAAATAATAATGTGTCAGTCACGCTGACAGATATTTTCGTGGCTCTGGTAAAGTCAGTCCACTGGACAACAAGAGGGAGAGCTATTGGTGGGAGTTGCGCCAAAGCCTGAGTGCCTGTTCTCAGCTGTCCTCCTGTGCCACACTCTGCCACCTGGGTGCCCTGATAGTCTGCTAGACATCCAGCAATGAGACGAGAATTAGATATCTGGGGAAAATGTGAAGCTCCTCTAGTAGAGAAAGCACAGAAAATGTTTTGAGGAAACATAAATCTGATCAATCAATCAATCAATCAATCAATCAATCAATCAATCAATCAGTGAATCAATCAATCAAACCTCAAGGTGGCGCTAACAGAAAAGTTGGGATTTACCTCTTGGAACCATAAATGTCTGTACAAAATTTTGAGTCAAGCCACTTAGTGGATGTTGAAATATTTCACTGGATAAGTGAAAACTTTGACCTGCAGGTGGTGCTACAGGGAAAAGTAAGGGGATCACAGAAGTCATGGATTCATCATCTGAGCACTATGAATCCTCACACTTACCAATGTCAACCAGCTTTGTCTTCAGTTCATCCCGCTCCTCAGTAAGGGCTTTAAATCTGGCCTCAATGTCGAGTGACTTCCTATCTGAGAAAGCAGAAAGACTAAATCATGGGAATATTCTGCAATAAAGCTGAAATGTTGATGGAAGGGCAAAAGAAAACGCAAGTTAAGAGATATTCAATACAAACAATATGGAAATTGTAAAAAATGGAAGACACCCCGTGCACAGTCGTGCTTCTCTTCTGGGTGCAGCCGGTGGTTAAAAAATATCAATATTCCAGTGCACACCAGGATACTATTGACACTATTCTGTTAACAGTTACATTAAAAACAACAAGGAGCGAACTTTGCGTTACGAATGTTGCTTCATCAGATTCGGATATGGAAATTGTGTTTTAATCCAGGGTTGCACGGTGGGGCAGTAGTTGGCACTGTAGCCTCCCGCTTCTTCCCACAGTCCAAAGACAATGGATGGATAAATGTCTTAATCTTTTGATAAAAGGTTTGTTTATTACTGGCATAAACCATTTCCTCATACAAAGCCATCACATCACATCCTCACCTCACTTGATCACATAGCATCACATTGACTTTGCTGCGATAACTACAGCAGTGATTGTCATAGCTTTAATTGTCATTATTCAGAATATGTTTGTAGACAGTTTGTCTTTCAGGTCCAACAATCACACATTGTACACAGAAGCTCATTTAAGTCCTCATACTAAAGTCTCATACACTCTCAACACCTTTCATTGCGTACACAATATTTTGCGCCCTTTATACCATACCTACTATTCTAAGTCTTCATGAAGTAAAAAAGACAGATGTACTGTTTAGCTCCCAGCTAAACATTAAAGCAATACAGCTCAGCATCACCTATAGCAGCCAGCAATCACATCACAGTCTCTTCAAAAATTGCATTCTCTGGTTACCTAGTTGGTTGTAACTGGTCTGTAGCTGGTCTCTTTCTTCAGTCAGGTTGTTGAAACTGGTCTGTAGCTGGTCTCTTTCTTCAGTCAGGTTGTTGAAACTGGTCTGTAGCTGGTCTCTTTCTTCAGTCAGGTTGTTGTAACCGGTCTGTAGTTGGTCTCTTTCTTCAGTCAGGTTGTTGAAACTGGTCTGTAGCTGGTCTCTTTCTTCAGTCAGGTTGTTGAAACTGGTCTGTAGCTGGTCTCTTTCTTCAGTCAGGTTGTTGTAACTGGTCTGTAGTTGGTCTCTTTCTTCAGTCAGGTTGTTGTAACTAGCCTGTAACCTGACCATCTTCATTTCATGCATTTCATTGCTCCTGGTTACTGTGTTTGACACAAAAACAGATTTTAAAAAATTTGCTGAGAGAATTTAGTTTTGAGTGATGAAATCATATATGAACACATATGAACTTAGACCACAATTAATAATAACAAATTCTATTAGCCAGTATCACCTGTTGCTTCACCAGCATGCTAACAAAGTACTCACACATCACACCAGAGTGATGAGTCCAGTCAGGAGGAGAAGACACAGCAGACCCAGAATCACTGCAGCAGCTCTGAGTGAGCTCTTCTGAACTCGTGTATCTACAGCAGCTGGAATTAGAAGACAATATTTGTAATTTGTTTGTGTTTCAATATCATTACAAATATAGTAAATCAAGCCATGTATTGGTGGTTTACACAAATTACAATCATGAAAGCAAGAAATAAAAAGACAAACAGAGATTAATCATAGCATTTTTTATGAACTTTAAACAGACGCAGATGCCTTTAGATGGAGTGAAACACCAACCTCACTCTGTGATCACTCACCAATCTAATGCTCTGAGTCAGCAGAAGTGAGAAAATCAGCAAGTCTAAATTTCTCTCACATTTCTTGCAACACTGTGAAGACCTTTCAGGAAATCCTCTCTCAAAAGGTGCACTGTTGCACCCAGAAGAGACAATAGAGCTGCAGCCCTCAGAGCACACACAGATAACATTATAAACATTTGTGGCCATCAACTGCAATTTGCCACATTGTAACTCACTCAAAACACTTAAGCTGCTGTCACACCTGGGGGAGCGCTTGAGTAAAACACATAAATAATAACATAGACCCCCTGAGACCATTAAACTTCCGGCCAACACTCGATAACCCAGCACCCTGCACATCTCGTTCCTGCTCTATCGACAGCACACATCTGAGCCGGCAAAGACCCCACAAGTCTGCGCAAAACCCAATGAGCCATGCCACCAGCCCTCCTGGCCTCCAAGCACCAGCCACAAAGCTCTTGGGAACCCCTGGTCCAGCCATGAAACAACCCGACTAATCAGCAAATCCCTGCCACCAGGGATTCGAGGCAGTAGAATGACTCAGGAGTTGAGATCTGTAACATTTCTCTATTTCATCATCATTGAGAGAGTCGACCAAGTGTTAAGTCAAATGTCATCTACAGCTGACAGAACAAAAAGCAATAAACATTTTATTCATAATTGTTTAGTGTCAGTGGCCAAGGCTTCAGTTTGTTCTCTTTTCACACATTGCACCTCACAACAACAGCAAATTAAAAGTGTAAATGTAAAAGTTTTGTCAAAGTGAAAAAGTGTAGAAGCAAAAACCTGAAGAGTCCCACCAAGAAAATTAAATTGAAATCCTCTCATCAGATGATGTGGAAAAGTATTTCTGTGTGTCATCAGCACAATAATGAACAATCTAAAGATTGAGTGGCTCTATTTTCAGATTCAGTACAATTAGGTCTGATCTGCAGCATGTTGAAGCCAAATAAAAGTTTCCTCCAGAGGGATCAATAAAGTATATCAGAGAGTTGGTAGACTCAGTGCTGTGGTTAACTTCTTTCCTCTCTGCCTCCTTCACATTATGGTTTCTCAAACACGTCATGTAGGTCTTTGTTTTACTTCAGATGAGTTCTTTGAGAATATGTAATATAATGGTTGTGTGTGGTGTTATGTAAGAAATGCAGTCAGCATCCTTTTAGAGTGTTTACATGTTTGTGCTCATTACCTGAGAGTGCAGGTTCAGGTCTCTTTTGCTCCGGAGTCTGGATGTTGTCTTCATTAGCATAAATATTTTCTGAACATTTTACCAAACTCTTCTGACAAGGCTTGCCTGATGGACTCTCTACATGGATATCCATTTGCTCTATGACGCTCAGCAGTATTGACAATTCAGTTTGGTGCTGAGGGGCCTGAGGGCATCAGAGTCTGGAGACTGAGTTTCTGAAATGATAAAAGATTGTAGTGAACTGTTTTGAATTGGTGTTCCTAACACCTGTCAAATAGTCAGCAGCATATACACACATGTGACTACATTTAACAGGAAACTGAACCATTTTGGGTAAATTATGTTATGTTATGTGTCTGATGAGCAAACTTGTAGGCTCACATTGGTGTCTTGTCACTTGTAATGCATAGATGTAACCATTCATATCTGGATACAGCACTGGAGATGGTGCCCTCGACTTTGTGGGTATAAAAATACCAGATGCTAGTTTTGTGAAGCTCCAAAAAACTTACCCACGGTTTTACAGCCACTTCTTTCACAATGTAAGCTAATGGCAAAATGTATTTTTGGGCCCCAGTGTATCACATGACAATGTAATTACAGGGTTTGGCCTCTATGAAAGTTGGCTTCAAAGCCTGGCACTCTTCCTGGGGGCTTGTCAATATTTATTGTTGATTATCACAGCTGCTCCTATCGCATGTGACACCAAAAGTGAACGCTGATCTATTAATGTCATCTAGACCAGCAGACGCGGATTAATGCATAGGCTTCCCTAGGCTGCAGCCTAGGTTCCCCACGTGTGGAGGGGCCGTGGTGTTACAGCCGTGGGGGACTTTTAAAACAAGGTGATTTCATCCCCCCGACTTTCTCCTAAGGTATTAAACCGTTTGCCCGCCCTCGCGGTGTACCAGTGTACTAAAATGGAGCGCACCTCAGTCCCCCATACATGAAAACCCATTGGCCAAGTTAGATTGATTGACAGCCATCAAGCCAATCACAGCCATTTGACCAAACCCACTAGTCCCGCCCCCCGGGAAAGTAAACACGTACATGCTAACACGGAGCTGCCGTCACTCGCTGCCGCAGACAGCGAACAGAGCAGAGGTGTGAAACGGTTATTTAACTAGTTAATAATGTAGAATTTTGTCTGTAAATAACTAAACTGTGTCTTGCTTTGTGGCATGTCCGCTAATATTAAGCAAGCCAGGTGGCAAACAAAGTTAATGCAAGCCAGGTAAAGTTAATGGTAACTGACAGATAGTTTTCTAGAGACAGCCACTGATTTTGATATTATTCAACATTATCATTATTCTTTTTGTTAGGAATGACAAACAGGAAGAGGCAGCAGAAGATTGACTTCTTTTTCAAGTCAAGTTGTCATTTAATTGGAGTTATGTGACAGGAGGGAAACAGAAAGCTAGCTTTCAATCCATAAATGCACTAGTTCAATTTTATGGTAGTACATTCATATTCTTGCATTAATGCCATGTAGGTGTTCATTTACGTAACTTAAAGCTATTTGTTGGAGCTTAAAACCTTCTTTTCAATGAAGAAAATCTCCTACATCAACTCATCCCTGTTACTGATCTCAGAAACTAGAAAAGAATAGAAATGAAGACAATGAAATGCAATAAAACTATTAAAATTTTAAATAATAAGAGGAATAAAATAATATAGAGTACAATAAAGGCTAGGATGAAAGATTAGTTAAAACAGATTAGAACAACAAAATATATGTAAAATAATTAATAAAAAAGCAGATAAAAGAACAACAAAAGAATTGAATGTTTCCTAATCAAAATCAAGGCTGTTTGTTCTGAGTTTACATAAAATATTTCAACACTTTCATGTTCAGAAATATTAACATTGAGTTCTTTATGTAGGATGTTTCTGAGGAAGGGAAGTTCAGGAGTCAGGACAAAGGAGAGCATGGAGAAGATGAGGGAGAGAACAGGAGAGAAGTTGGAGAGAAGACAAGAGGGGGAGAACACAGGAGAAGAGAGGGAGAACACAAAAGAAGGAGAAGGGGAGAACATGAGAGGAGGAGAGGGAGATAACACAAGAGAAGAGGGAGGAACACAGTGTTCTTGACAATTTCACTCACTCACACTTGTTCTTTAATAAGACATATACATTAATTTCTTAATACCATGGTATGTGATTGCTTGTGAATGTATAATATCTTAGGTTAAAGAGCGTTGTGCTATAATGTACATTTTGAATGCAATATTATTGGCATATCCTAGTGAAGAAAATCTAGAAATGCATCGCATTAGTTTTGGAGACTGAAACAGGGGCCAAAGGTGGTTGCGGTGCTCATGTGCTACCCCAGAACCCCCCCACATTTAAAATTGCTGCTCCACCCCTGTGGAGGGGTCCTTGAATTGGTCAGATTATTTTTTAGAAATTTAAATACACTTGTATAATTATGGTACTTGTACAATAATGGAAAAATTCATTGACCTCTATTGGTCCATGGGGTAATAAACAAACAAAACAGCACTGATTGGGCAGACACGGGTCACCTCATCCAATCAAGCTCATCGATTCGATTTGACCTACCTGTGTGCTAACTGGAGTGTATGTGGATCATGTTTGCCAAATATTCTCCTGCACTGTTACACATGGTGCAAAATTACATTTTTTCTGGGAGAGCATGATGCATAAGGGGGGGCCCACATAAAAAATAGCCTAGGGGCCCATGACTACCTTAATCCTCCTCTGTAGACCAGGACCATTTCTAAAACCTAATCAAGTATTTTACTGCCTAAAACTAACCAAGTAGTCTGAACCTAACCAAACTGTGAATGACAGGTAGGAATATTCTTTCAAATACCTGAAGGTTATAGGTTCACCTCTGGACCTCAGCTCTCCCTACTGGTGCGGGGGAGCGGTGAAGCAGGGGATTCATCTAATAGTGCACAACTAATGCAATAAGTAGGCTAAAGTCAATCACATCATGAATTGCTTCCAAATAAAGCACATTTCAGTCATAATAAGATAGATAGATAGATAGATAGATAGATAGATAGATAGATAGATAGATAGATAGATAGATAGATAGAAACAATAAAGTACTACATACAATACTGTACATAAAAAACAACAAAATAATGTATACAATAAAATGCTTAAGTAGCTATATAATAAAATAAAATAAAATAAAATACTGAGGTTGATTAAATAAAATACTGAGGTAAATAAAATAAAATGCTGAGGTATCTAAGAGTATAGGTAAGAGGAACATAAGGTGCGAGAGGATAAGGTGCAGTAGCCTATTTAAAGTAGGCTAATAATAATTTAAAGAGCATTATTTGTGTGTTTTGGAGTGTGCGTTATAAAGTCTGATGGCACCGGGTAGGAATGATTTCCTGTGCCGTTCCTTTCGGCAGCGGGGTTGAATGAGTCCGTGGCTGCAGCTGTTCTTAAGCTTGTCCAGAGTTTTGTGGAGGGGGTGAAAGACGCTGTCCACGATAGCCAGCAGTTTTGACAGCATCCTGTCCTCCGCCACCTCCTCCAGGGTGACACGCTTAGAGCCAACAACTCTGCCTTCTTGATGAGTTTATTCAGTCTTTTGGCGTCCTTCGCTTTGATGCCGGCACCCCAGGACACCACAGTGAAGAAGATGGTGCTTGCAACAACAGACTGATATTATACAATAATATTGTGAATATTAGTTTAGTAAAAAGTTATTTTGGTGATTAAGGTGAGGTTCACCCAGGGCGTCATGCAAGTTAGGACCGCCACTGCTAATAAGAAGCAGGACGCATACTCTGGTAGGCATTTTCCACCTGGCCAGGTTATTATTCTGGTTTTTCACTAATTACTAGTTTTTATACATTACTGACGCCTATGACGCCTATCACCTTTTATGCACATGCATGAGGTTAAATACACAAATTATTTTAAAACAATACACTGAAAAATGCTGAAGTGTGAACCGCTACATCCTGCAAAACAACGACCCATCCGGCCGAAGTGCCCAGCTGGAAATACCAAACAGGTGTGGTGCCAAAAAGTGATCGTCCGCCAGAAACTGATTCGCCCAGTTTATATGTCTATAGCTGCTTTACAATTGTGGCCAAAGTGTTTGCAGTTTATATCGTAATCAGGGCATGACATTGACGTGATCACAGGTAATAGTATAGTATTGTTTCCAGTGTTAATATGTGTATGTATGTCTAATATCCTTGATTATGCATGTGTTTGGAAACTAGACTGTTATTAACATGATTTATGGATGGGTTATGTATAAAATAAATAATTGATCTCTATGGCAATTATCCTTATGACTCTCCATTATTTTACCTGCTCTGTGCCCTAGATTATAACCAATCCAGTCCTTTTTACCTGTTGAAATACCTTTAAAGGGCCAATACAACTCATAAAAGGCAGTATTCCACCTGCCAAAAAGACGGAAATCAGTTTCTGGCGGACGGGACAAACTAACACAATATTTATTTTTATATATACAGAGGAGGGAATAAATTAATAAAGCATGTTACATTTACCGAATTTAAGGGATAGGATAAGCGGGCCAAAGTTTTGGTGACACAGCTCTATGATTTTCTTATCTCAGTGTCAAATAAAATGTTCTTTTTCCTCGATCGTCCACAATTAAATGATGTCATACACATCAATAAGATTGTAAACAGTGCCCTCACTCTGCACTGCACATTTACTATAGTTAAAATGACAACTTACCGCTAACTTTCCCTCTCTGCTCCGCTTGTATCCACTTTCACTTTCTCTGGCTCTCCCTCTCTCCCTCTCTCCCTCTCTCTCTCTCTCTCCACACTCATTAATTCCTGCTCTATTCCTTAAAGGAGCCACTCTCAGAACAAATGTATCACTGTCCTGCATTTTGTGTCATTAGTCGTCATTATTCACTGGGTCCATGCACTACCATCTCGTGGGTGGACATTAAGGCTATTTAAGATAATTTGACACAATGATACGGGTTGGTTGAAAGGACTAGATATCAGATATATGCGCATGATATCACTCATTTGTAGTTTGTGTTTGTCATTGGTGGAAAGTCCGAAGCAGCCTACATTTACTCAGGTGATGTTCAGTACAAATTCAAGGAGTATTTCCATTTTGCTGTGAACATCTTTATATTTCTACTCCACTACATCTCACAGGCAAATGCTGTGCTTTTTACTCTTTTACATTCCTCCTATCCAATGAGAAAAAGTATCTCAAAATGTAGTAATTTTGAGTATTTATGATAAACTGCAGGATGAAGGCTTCCTCTATGGATTTAGAAAAATGTCCTTCTCCGTAAGAAAACAGACTGTTTTTCTGAGCTCATGAAAACGGACTCATCAAGAAACATAGTTATATATGTATACTTTCTCACAGGAAAGTGACGCCTCAGATGTATGATGATCTTACGCAATATGGTGCATTTCTGTAGATTCAACTATCCAACAGTAAATAAAGTAGTTGCATTGAACTCAACCCTTAAGCATACACCAGTAAAATGCAACATCAATGCAGCAGTAATATTAATCCTATCATTTAACATTGACAGGGACCATTTTACTGCAGAATGAGTACTTTTACTTTAATACTTTGAGTACATTTAGCTGATGATAATTTTGCAGGCAATTTTTTAAGCACAAAAACTGATATAAATTAGTGATTTCAATTGCCATTACAGTGGTGTTATGTAATTACAATAGAAAAGAGAATAATATCTAAATCAAACTTCAAAATGCAAATCAAAGAGCCCTGCTGCACCACGGGCTTGTATTGTACAGTTCAATGTCCATTCAAAGTTCCTTTGGTTTTCATAGTTTATTTCTCAAAAAAGCAAGCAAGCAAAGAACAAAGGAATCCGGCATGCCTCTCCTGCTCTGGTAAAAAAAACCCATAGGCCCACCCAGGTGCATCATGGTCTTACACATATCCTTCTACCTATATAATCCAGGGTGCCCTCAGTGTTACCGAAATTCCCAAACTAAACAAAATACTAAACAAAATACTTACTAGACAAAACTAAACAAAACAAAAGAGTAGGAAAAAAATGCTATCAAACTCTTATCTGATTAACCTAAAAAATTATAATAATAATAACAACAACAACAACAATAATAATGATAATAATAATAAAAATAATAATAATTATTATTATAAAACTAACAACAAACAAATCGCTCCAAATGCTATTGTGGGTTATATATTGTACAGTCATATCATGTATTGTTCACTATGTCATTAAAGCAAAGTTTTAATGTTGCAGAGGTGCCATTTTTCTTATCATTAAAATGATAATTTCACCAAAAATTAGCAGGTAACATAACATACAGATTATGTGCACACTAAAACGGAAAATTTGGAAATGCTGTCTACACTTGAAAATAATAAGCATGTCCACACCATCATAGTCTGACTGCTTTTGTGAAGGTCTGAGTTCACAATGAAATGTCACAACAACAACAACAACAACAGCAGAAGAGTCTTTTGTTCTGTTCAGATGAAACTGAGAGATGCATTTATTAATCTGAGTTTTCTGTACTGTCTGATGGGTTTTGAGTTATTGTGGGAGTTTCTTTTCACAGACCCAGTAGAGTGAATGGGAACAGTCTTCATCATTCCAACTGTTTTCAGCATCATATTTCTTTATATCCCCGCAGTTTTCTTTTTTTCCACCGTTAGGCTCCTTAGAGGCCCAGTAGCTGTAATCAAACAAATAAACTTTTATCAGAGAATGCAATTCAAGAAGCACAAGGAAGTGATTTAATTTGAAACAAACAAACAAACAAACAAACAAACAAACACACAAACAAACACACAAACAAACAAAAGTTTGAACCTTTTGGTCAGTAGAGTCCCATCCACCCATTTCCACGTCCCCTCTCTCTGTGAGTCAGTCAGGCAGAGCCACTTGTACTTCTTGAACCGGTTTGCAAAATCCTTTTTTAAAAAGAGAGACATAAACTATTAACAACTTAATTGAAATTTATGTTGAATTTTTCCATCAAACTTATTTCAATGTCCACCTCACTGACTTTTACAGTACTTCAATACTTTAACTCTAAGCTTGAACACACACACACACACACACACACACACACACACACACACACACACACACACACACACACACACACACACACACACACAATGGGTTCACATGGCTGAAAGCAAGCTGCACTGGACCTGCACCTGCAGCTGAGGTGTAACTCTTTCTGGCTGAAGTAGCAGGGAGGTTTACAATCTGGATAGTGATCTCTGATTCACCTTTGTGGACCACCATATTTTACCCGTAAATGTGTGCTGAAAGTCGTGTCGAGTGGTGGTTTCTTCTTAGAATGGTGCGGTCTGCTTCTTTTTTATGTTGCTTGCACAGCACAGCCCTTTTGTTCTTCCTTGTTCTTTAATAAACTGTATTACTTCCTTGATTCAAACAGTTTAGTCATGATACAGATTATGAATGCTGCTGCAGCTATAACATGTAACATGTTTTGAACCTTGACAAAATAAAATTAAAGTCACTTCCCAAGGTGGGTTGAGCTATAGGTTGATATTAGAACCGCTCAACATCAGCAAAGTGTTGACAGGGTAAAATTTAGACTGTTTATTATTTCATTTGATCTATTCTGCAAGCTATTTAGATCCAATTAAACAAGGAGAAAGACACCAAAACAGACTGATCCTACAAACTAAATTCAACAAAAACAATATCATTGTACTCTGTAAGGCACGGCAAGTTTATTTGTATAGCATAATTCAGACACAAGGCAACTCAAAGTGCTTTACAGGGGCATAAAAATTACATGAAAAGCATTTAAAATACATTAGTTTTATGTACATTGATACCACTCTACAAAATACTTCATATTTGAAACTTTCTTTTGAACAGACCTCTCACACTTCACACTGTCTTCAGTATTGTTGCTTACAAGCCAGTCTGAAAATTACAAGCAATCATACACAATATGGCTATAACCACATATAGATACAATACAAACTTAACTGATACAGGCTCAGTGAACACTAACTCAACATTCAGACGTACATATTAAAAACATAGTTTCCTACAGAAGTGAATAGATGTGGTCACTCTGATAGTTGAGGTACCAAAATACACTTCCTGCTTCACTGTGAGAAGTGTTTTTCCCCGAAAGGACTGTGTTGATATCTGCTATTGAAAGACAAAATTAGTCGTTGCTGGTAAAGTTAGAGGTGTGAAATACCCTAAAATGTTTACAACATGTTTACAACACTGCTTTTAAAATTATCATCATGAAATTGGAATGCCCCCGTTTAATTTATTCCTGCTACAGGACTGACCTACGGCGGCCCTGAAGTGCAAAACACAACGGCAAATCAGAAAACACAACAACAAATCAAAAAACACAACGACAAATCTGCGCCTCTGATACTACCTCTGGAGGCGCAGCGAAATTTCACCCCTCGCCGCATCTGAAACTTTCACACAGAGGCGGATGTGGAGAATTGGCGCAGGATCCCCGCATGCCAACGGCAGTGTGAATGGGAATAATGTGGCGTCTCTGTGTGATTTCAGAGCTTCCCTGCTGGACATCCATTTCTCGCAACTTTTCTGAGATCTCATGATACGTCACTCCATTCATAAACATGTCATTAATTAGAGACAGGTATGGCTCGAGTGTGGCCATTAGAACGTGGGACTCCAGCGGTCTACTGGGACTGGACCATAGACTGGACACAGTCAATGGACTGGACCGTGGGACTTTTGGCGCTCAGACCGGTGTGTTGTTGCTCACCATGGATACCGAGCGACTATACATTGTGCATGCGCAAAGCGTGGCCACACAGAAGAAATGTACCGTGGGAAATGGTATAACAATAACGGAAAATGTAAATTAGATTTATTATTTTGTTTTGGTTTCCTTGTTTATTATATTTTCCGTTTTGGGCTGAAAATAGGAAAACAAACACCCGTTTTCAATGTTTGGTGCATACAGAAAAACAGAAAAACGAAATATTGACTCGTTTTTTCGTTTTTCGTTTGCCAGATTAAATGGAATAATTGCATGATCAGATGATACACGGACCCATATCCATGTCCTGCATCAAAATATTCTTTAATAGCAGCGCGTACGTCGTCACCGGCGGCGCTCTTGTTTTGAAAACATGTAAACCATGTCCTTCCGGTTCAAAGGACGGACCAATCCAATCAGCGACGATTCATGTCGCCCGAGGGTACCTACCTTTTCCAGTTTGGTTAATGTCGTTGTGTTTTCTGATTTGCCGTTGTGTTTTCTGATTTGCCTCTTGTGATTTGCACTTCAGGGCCACCGTACTGACCATACTCTTCTGACTGATCCAATCTGAAAAGTATTTTTTTATTTTTTTTTTTTTAAAGTGTAATGTGGGCTGATGTAAGGCCAAAGTAGAAAATTAAGTTAGCTCATTATTTGGCTTTGTGTGGGAGTCGTTCGGCTCATACTGGTATTGTCCTGAGTTAGACATCTGTTAAATATAGATGTGGAGTTATACAAGCAGGTTCTTTTCACAGATCCAAAAACTTTTTAAATTACATGGTTTATCATTCCAGCTGTTTTCCTTTTCATGGTATCTCACTTCTCCACAGTCTTCTTCTGCTTGTTCAAAGCTGTTAGGCTCACCATCCAACCAGTAGCTGAAACCCAAAACCAAACAATATGTTTTTTGTAAAGAACACAAGAAACACGTCAACTGAAACATGCAGGATATTGTTGATTTCTTTATTCTAACAATGCAGTCTAAATCTAATAAATGAGAAATGTGAAGCTGTGTGAACCTTGTTTTGAGTGGAGTCCCATCAACCCATTTCCATGTGCCCTCTGTCTCTGTGTCGGTCAGTCCAATCCACAAGTCATCCTTCAATTGTCTTGTGAAACTCTTTATACAGAGACAAATCATCAACATAACTGTGAACTTTAACAAAATGGAATCCACCTACTACCTCATTACATTCAATCTTTTTTTTGTGTGTCATGTTTCTGTCTCACACATAGTTAAATATACATAAATACACCCACCTGTTCTTCTTTGCTGTTAATAATCATGAGATCTGCACCTCTTTGCAGACAATCATCTCTACTCTCTTGCCAGGTTTTGGTGATTGAAGAAATGTAATAGAAACTGCCGCTGAAATAAATCCATCCTTGTTGAGAATAGTTAGCTTTAACTGAGGAGAAAAACAGAGAGAAATCCTCAATATGTCAAAAAACAATATGAATACTCACTCACTCACTCACTCACTCACTCACTCACTCACTCACTCACTCACTCACTCACTCACTAACTCACTCACTCACATTTAGTTTAATTTGCTAATTTCAGTGTATAACTTGAACAACAAAAGTGCATTATTTTAGGTCATCTTAACACTTAATAATAAATCATAGGTGTTAAAGAGAATCAAAGAGCACTTCATTATAGTCACTTAATTATCCAGCATATACAGCAGGTGATTTGTCCCCCTTGTTAACCTGCCATCATGTTGTCTGTGTGCTTCCTGGTTGGGCAACTATGGCTCACTATCTGCTGCATCAGCTCCACTGCTGGCTGTTTATCAAAAACCAACCACAAGAAAAACACATGCACAACCCATTAACACCCAGACAACCACTGAACATACTGAGGGAATAATAATGTGTCAGTCACGCTGACAGATATTTTCGTGGCTCTGGTAAAGTCAGTCCACCAGACAACAAGAGGGAGAGCTATTGGTGGGAGTTGCGCCAAAGCCTGAGTGCCTGTTCTCAGCTGTCCTCCTGTGCCACACTCTGCCACCTGGGTGCCCTGATAGTCTGCTAGACATCCAGCAATGAGACGAGAATTAGATATCTGGGGAAAATGTGAAGCCCCTCTAGTAGAGAAAGCACAGAAAATGTTTTGAGGAAACGTAAATCTGATCAATCAATCAATCAATCAATCAATCAATCAATCAATCAATCAATCAATCAATCAATCAATCCTCAAGGTGGCGCTAACAGAAAAGTTGGGATTTACCTCTTGGAACCATAAATGTCTGTACAAAATTTTGAGTCAAGCCACTTAGTGGATGTTGAAATATTTCACTGGATAAGTGAAAACTTTGACCTGCAGGTGGTGCTACAGGGAAAAGTAAGGGGATCACAGAAGTCATGGATTCATCATCTGAGCACTATGAATCCTCACACTTACCAATGTCAACCAGCTTTGTCTTCAGTTCATCCCGCTCCTCAGTAAGGGCTTTAAATCTGGCCTCAATGTCGAGTGACTTCCTATCTGAGAAAGCAGAAAGACTAAATCATGGGAATATTCTGCAATAAAGCTGAAATGTTGATGGAAGGGCAAAAGAAAACGCAAGTTAAGAGATATTCAATGCAAACAATATGGAAATTGTAAAAAATGGAAGACACCCCGTGCACAGTCGTGCTTCTCTTCTGGGTGCAGCTGGTGGTTAAAAAATATCAATATTCCAGTGCACACCAGGATACTATTGACACTATTCTGTTAACAGTTACATTAAAAACAACAAGGAGCGAACTTTGCGTTACAAATGTTGTTTCATCAGATTTGGATATGGAAATTGTGTTTTAATCCAGGGTTGCACATTGGGGCAGTAGTTGGCACTGTAGCCTCACAGCAAAAAAGTTTTGCTCCCGCTTCTTCCCACAGTCCAAAGACAATGGATGGATAAATGTCTTGATCTTTTGATCAAAGGTTTGAGTTTGTTTATTACTGGCATTAACCATTTCCTCATACAAAGCCATCACATCACATCCTCATCTCACTTGATCACAAAGCATCACATTGACGTTGCTGCGAGAACTACAGCAGTCAGACAAAGTGATTGTCATAGTTTTAATTGTCATTATTCAGAATATGTTTGTAGACAGTTGTGGCTTTAAAATCAGAGCTTTATGTCAAGTCTGGTGTTCTAAGAGGCCCCATCATGTATTACTAGTGTGTATGTGTTTACAGTAGTTGCTATACAGTTGTCATGTCTTTCAGGTCCAACAATCACATGCTGTTGATCTTCAGGCATAAAGGAATTGTGCTTAATCAACCAGCAGTGTTGTTTTCAAAATGTTGCACATGCTCTGTCAAATTGATAGAGATGTTTTCTCCATTCACTTGTGATTTCTTAAGTTGCAGCGTGTGTTTCCATGGCCATCATATATAATAACCAGATGGGGAAGTTAAACAGAGGTCAGTCAACACAGGTTTAAAGTTCAAAGACAATTTAAAAGGACTCACAGAGGGTAAGACGCAGTGAAATGTTGACAGAAGCTTGGAGGACACACAGGAGGCCAAAACTCAGAACAACCAGTCTGTAGAGTCTGTAGAGTTTTCCCTCTGTGTGCAGAATCCAAACACATACGTGCAAAATCAGTATTATTAACAGAAAGGCCTGATACTGAATTCTTTGAAACAGGAAACTGGTAAGCTATTTTTTATTTCACCTCTGGTACTGTTTATAGACAAGACAGAATGAACCTTATGATGTCGAATTAAGTTATTACTAAAGCAAAGCCCTCACGGTTCTGACAAAAGCAATGCCTTCCATGTTGGGTCATCCCAAACTCATGGTCTGCACACAGTACAAGATACAGCATATTGTCAGACAAACTTAAAGTTACTTACTCCTGGATGAAGCATCAGGCAGGTTTTCATCGTCCAAAGTCATCTCAGACTCCTTTTTCCAACAGAAAATGACAAAATTATGTGATGGTGTTTCTGAGAACTGGACTGGTTAATAACTGCTTCTTCTTTTCTGCCCACCACATGAACTTACTTCTCTTTCTTGTCTGTCAGCAACTTATCACCATCCCCCCTCCCTCTTATTTGACTATGCTGTCTGTCTCATCCATATCATGGCTGTTGTAATATTGTACCATTAAACACTGAAAGCTGTTGCAGTGCCATGACTTAGAAATCTTCAATACATCATTACATCCAGATGTTTTTACAAAACACATACAATTTATTAACAATAGAGATGATGAATGAAAAACCCCACTTAGTACAGATGATTGCTAATTCATCAAAAGAGTCTCGGATCAGTTTTGTCGTTGGGTCAGGGTTGGGGTTGCTTTGACTAGAGATGTTCTGATACCATTTTTTCCCTCCCGATACCGATTCCGATACTTATGCTCAAGGGCGTAGAATTGGGTCTGGACGCTAGGGACACGTCCCTACCAATATTCAGCCGCTACTGTGTAGTCACTATCAATACAACCGCTGTCCGTAGTGTTTAGTCAATGATTATGGCACACAAAGGGTTAAATATCGGTCTCTGCTAGAAGTCCCGCCTCTAACCCAAATACCGCTCCCTGATCGGCTGCCGGTTTCTCGCTAACTTACATGTGATTGGCTGTCCCCACTGTCACTCCTTCTGCTTGTAAAAACTACCTGCAACCTGCTAGTTGGACCGGACGAGAGGCAGTGCATGTTATCTGCAACTGCGAGTGTAAGTTGTCAACATGTTCGGCATTTGTTCTTCCTGGGTCACGTCAGCTAGATGGATTTTAATATCAGTGGTGTCATTTACATTTGTGTTTGTGTCTGTTTGCGTGCGTGTACGTGTGTGCGTGCGTGTGTGCTGTATAGGATTTGAAGGATGTCAAAGAAAACTGGATATAAGAGACTTCTTTAGGAGTCAAAGTGTAAGTTACTTCAAGGGTGTATAGGTAGAGGCTCAACAATACAGATATTGAATAAAAGAGAATATTTAATGCCAAAGAGATACACTTTTTAAAAGTTATTTTTAATTCTTATTTTCATGTATTTGTGTAGAAGAGAGCAACGGTTTAAAAACACAAGTAAAGAAACTTTGTGGTGGAAATACAATAAAACCTCAGATTCTAGATGATCATGTGATTTTATAATTATAAAATATAATTAATTAATATTAAGTAATCTTAACATTTAGTAAAAGCCTTTTTTGCTCAGGCAATAACTGTACCATCAAGCTCTATGATCATTGTATCCCTAATGTATCTGTTCATGTCATGCATCAACATATTTTTGTAAGGTGACAGACAGCAGAGAGGCTGGAGGAGATGGAGGAGGAGAGGCCAGAGAAGGTAGAGGAAGAGAGGTAGGAGGAGGTGGAAAAGGAGAGGCTGGAGCAGATGAAGGAAGAGAGGCAGGAGGAGGTAGAGGAGGAGAGGCTGGAGGAGATAGAGGAGGAGAAGCTGGAGGAGATGGAGGAGGAGAAGCTGAAAGAGAGGCTGGAAATTCACAGGTGAGGTTAAATAATGATGGATATGTTAGTCATGAGATTCAGCACTGTGACAAATGTTAGTGTGATGATGATCTGAATAGCAATGCTTCAGCCATGTGGCTTTAAAATCAGAGCTTTATGTCAAGTCTGGTGTTCTAAGAGGCCCCATCATGTATTACTAGTGTGTATGTGTTTACAGTAGTTGCTATACAGTTGTCAAATTTATATTGTGGTTTATTCCTAAGGAAACTGATCCACCTGGAAAGAGCAGCAGGGAGAGTGGCAGGGAGAGCAGCAAATTATGATTGCTAATGCAAAAAACCGACAACTTTCAGGACTGCTGCCTTGGAGCACTTTTGTGTCCCCACCAATCTCAAAATCAAACCTACTCCCTTGCTTATGCTGTGGGTATCGGCCGATACCGAGTACCGATACCGATAGCCTACCAGTGTGTTATATATATATATATATAAAAATATCATACTACGCCTGCATGACTGTGACATGATTATCATTGTGGTAAGGCCTGGCTCAGGTTAAACCCTGTGTAAAACATGAATGAATGCAGCAAATGAAAGCCATTTATTTTTAAATTTATTTTTAAATAGAACAGTATAAAATAGTAGTGCAACTTAACTAAATAAATCTAGGAATAATTATTTTTAATAAATTAAAGTGCAGCCACAATCAGCTCCTTGTCTACAGGTGTCAGGTGATCAATTCTTCTTCACACCTCTAAAACAGCACAGCGCAACTGTTTTAAGAGCAGCGAAGAAGCGGAGCAGATAGGCAGGACTGCTATCTGTCGGATGCCGCAGCACAATAGACAAACAACTTGTCTATTGCCAGGTTAATGTCCATTGTAAGAAAAAAAAAAACTACTTTAACTACAACACACCAGTGTCCCTAGCATGGCATCTTTGGGTCTTTTATTAAGTAAGAGACTTGATGCTTTTGTTGTTTTTGTAGATTCAGATGCACAATTAATTTACACAAATTGACATTATAGTATAGCCTACTTTAGTGTATCTGAAACATGATTTTAAGATTACACATACACATTGTGTGGTTTGAGCAAGGGAGAGTTAAGTAGTGGCATGTACTGTGAGTACTCGTGTAATTATATAGTAAATACTACTCATGGGTTGTGATCCTATCACAAGATGGTCTTAGTTAATCTCTAGTTTTTAGAGGTAAATTTCCAGTCAACAAATTGTTAAATAAAGTTTAAAAAGTGACAGCACCTGAGACCATAAGGACTTTATTTTATTTGATGAGAACATTATAAAATGGCCAATTGCTGACCAATATACAGTATAGTCAAAAAAGATTAAGGTCATGCAATGTGTTTTCCACCATGTCAGGAAAAACAAGTTGCACAAACTTTTCTTTTTACAGCCATTATAAAACAAAAGTAGGGTAGGTGATGGTTTAAGACTACAAACATTTTGAAATGTAAAAATCATGAACTTATTAACATTGACCTCTAGATCTTCTAAATGAATTCTGGGCTTAAGCATGATCCCCTATTGAGGAATTAAATAAACCTGGTGACATGAAGCTTATTTCACACAGAACGATTCAGATTTGCATCAAGTAGTCAAAAGTAACATAGCAGACATGATTGATAATCTTTGTTGCCCTGACCTCTACTGGCCAGGTGTTTCCACACTACTGTAATACACTGTTGACTGCACTTAATTTAAAAAAGTATGAATCACCAAGCAGCCCTGAAAACAGTCTAATATTAAGGGACCTCTTATTTGATATTGTCATATTTACATTTGACATTTTTTGTTATTGTTAGAAACAAAACACAACAACATAAAAATGGATTTTATTATTTTTTTTCAGAAAGTACAGAGAAGATATTGGCCTTTTAGAACACAAGCTTTATGACAAGGCAGAACATTTGACCTCAAACAATAATGTCTCTGCAGTAAGGTGTAACTATCAAGAAGATCAATGTTGTTGTCACTATTTTAATTTAAGATGGTGTGACTGTTCTCTGAAGGAAACGAAGCTGTTAAACAGACAAAAAACAGCATGACTCAGTGACAAATTTCACACAACTACAAAATGACACTAACTATAAAAGTTGTTTGACATACAGAAATAATGCAAGCATAGACTTCTTTGTTGCAAGATTATATAAACATGCTGCTAAACGTTTCATCATCTTACATAATACATTTTGACATTTTGTAAGAACAAATGGGAGTCCTACTACAGAACTTGAGTGCGTCAGAGGTGTAATCTGTGAAACACTGCAGACTTTTATTACACATTCGACAGTCTACAAATGATAAATCTACTCCCTGACATCATTACTCACTTCTTTTTTTTAAATATAGCAAACACCTGTTTCCATTTGAATGCTCCAAAAGGTGTTGTTTTCTCAAAACTCTTCATACAATCAGCAAATATCACATACTGGTGGCTAAACAGAAAATAGTGCAACAAAGAAATTAAATGCAGTGCTGTAGAAATTAGTCCTAAAACCTAGAAATCAGTCACCATATTTCCACTTCCGGGTCCCTTGAATGGGTTTTCGGTTAAATGCCTGAAATAAGGCCTGTGGTTACCACATGCTTAAGATATTAACACATTTTTTTCTAGGACATAAAAAATGTCACAAAATGTCCCACAATTGAATTATAAAGCACTTACCTGTCTTGAAAACCTACCCAATAGTCTGTCTTTACAGGCTGACTTACTAACTTTACAACTCGTAGACTGATCAATTTATAGAAAATGTGTATAGCAATTGTGAAGTATGACGCTTAGTGGTGGTGACGTTTAAGTCATACAACCACAAAGTAGTCTGTTTGTAGCCTCACATTAGCTTTTTACTTCTAGCGATTTAGTTTACACTTCAAAAATCACAAAAGTGGTGTTCATCTGTGAAGTTTACCTTGATAAACAAAGTGTGTTAGTATCATAAACATACGTTCGCCACAGAGCTTATGTTCGGCAATAATCCAAAATCCAATTGAAATTGTTGTTGAGGGAACTAGGGTGATGCTAAGTCCCAGGTTAGCCTACAAAAATATGTCATCCATAGACCACTCTATAGGAGGGATAGCAATTATTCAGTCGGGGTTAAACGCTTCAGTGCCACCTGCTGGACATGAATTACAATAAAACAGCTGAGCAACCAGCCAGTTATGATGATGTAACTTGGCTGGAAAGTATGTTTGAAAAGGTTTAGACAAACTAAAGTCCTATAATGCTACTTTTAAAAGTTCTGCAAGGGAGCTAGTTTAGCTGCCGTTAACGTAAGCTTCAAAGACTAACTGGACAAGCTATAGTTTGCAGCTCTGAATCCCGGATGTCTTAAATTCTGAGCTTTTACAATGATGATATGATGTGTTTAAAAGTTTAACTTTTCTTTTTCCTGATGACTCTCTTCTTCACTTGTCTGAAATACATGAAGTAATGAGCAAAACTGTTTTTAGTCTTTCAACCAAAAAAATCTCAATGGAAGGTGCAGCTTATTGTTTCTAAAGCTTTTACCCCCCATCTTGTCGCTTTTCTCTACAGAGGAGGATTTAGTTATTATC
Organism: Pagrus major; assembly: GCF_040436345.1. NCBI lineage: Eukaryota > Metazoa > Chordata > Actinopteri > Spariformes > Sparidae > Pagrus > Pagrus major. Next base: position 38,008,179 of record NC_133218.1, read on the forward strand.
ATGTGGCCAAAATATGAGATTCTGGTCATGTGATAACAGCTGGTTGTGTGGGGGTGGGACATGATTACTCCTGTCTGTTCCAAAATGGCTTCTGTCTCGGATGTGATGTCTTCCTTGATCCATCTCCAGCAGTCCACTATCTCCTTGTTGTTGGCTTTTGATCGCCTCCCTGTTGACTGGTTTTAACTGTTGAGAGTTGAGAATAAAAGATTATTGGATCAATTCTCCATCTCTGTTCTTATCCGTTACTCTTTTCATTCATCAGCGTGAACGCTGATTCTTAATCCTGTTTAATTTTGGCAGGTAACGACTTCAGCACTGTTCAACATAGAAAATGAAATCATTTTCAAAGTGCTCAGTTCATTACTCAGCTCAAATGTTCAGGACATTACTGTTTGTGTCCGAATCTTTCAGTTAAAGCTGGTGACATCACAGTGGGGTTAATCTGTTAGATTCTTCTTTAAAATTTCTCTTCAACCTCCCCAAACTCACACAATTGCCACTTCTCATTCATTATTTTTTCATCAAAAAAAGTGTGCTTTTTCAAACAATGAAACTATATCCAAGCAAACAGACTTGGCATTATGGCCCTCAAAGTGAAGTCTAATGTCCAGGAGCAAGCTAGGGCCCGTCATTATAGCGGGACTAGGGCCCCTTCAAACCTACAACTGATTGATATGAACTGATTAGACTGCTTGTCTGATCTCTGTGGTGTCACAGTACCTTTATTATGGATAACAAGTCAACTCCATCTAGTACACTGTAGCTTATTGCTGTGCTTAAAGGGCTTTGACATCAGCTGCTTAAACCTTAATTCCTTATCATTTTCAACTTTTCAGCAGCCAGCAATCTTTTCAGAAATTTCATTCCCAACTTACCTTGAGGCTTTATCCAAAGATTATTTCTGTCTTTTGTCAGGGTTTCCAATCTTGCTTGCTGCTGGTTTTTTTCCTGTGACCACTTGGTTGTAAATGGTCTGCAACTGGTCTCTTTCTTGAGTCAGGTTGTTGTATCTGGTCTGCAACTGGTCTCTTTCTTGAGTCAGGTTGTTGTATCTGGTCTGCAACTGGTCTCTTTCTTGAGTCAGGTTGTTGTATCTGGTCTGTAACTGGTCTCTTTCTTTTTTCAGGTTGTTGTTACTGGTCTGTAACTGGTCTCTTTCTTCAGTCAGGTTGTTGTATCTGGTCTGTAACTGGTCTCTTTTTTCAGTCACGTTGATGTATCTGGTCTGTAACTGGGCCATCTCCTTTTCTCTCTCAGTGTTGCTCTTGAAAACTGTGTTTGACACATAAACAAAGAGTGGCAACCATTAATATATTTCTTAGTGCATTATCAGCATACTAACAAAGTACTCACCTATGAACACCAGAGTTATGAGTCCAATCAGGAGAAGACACAGCAGACATAGTGCAGCAGCTCTGCAGGAAATCCTCTTTCCATGTTTAACACCTGAAATTGAGTGCAATGTTTGTCACTTCTTTCTTTGAATTTCAATTTCAAATGAAATAAAATCTAGCCAGCATTATCATTATCATATGTTATAAAACTCTGAAAATACAACTTATTACAGACAGTCAAATGACCTGTGTACTAGAATTGTTAGCCGCTGCGATGCTTGGGGTGCTTGGGTAGTGTTATCACAAGTATGAAGGTTTATTGCTAATTTTAATTATATTCAAAGGAGCAGCTGTCACCCATTGAAACCATTCAAAAGTATGGAACATATATTTTTGTATGAGTCAATATAAATTTAGATTCGTTTGCACAGCTTTGTATGTCATTTCCTCAACCAGCAAAACTGTTAAAAGTCTTTGTCACTTGCTGTTTGACTCTTTCTACACATTAAGTTGTTTTTTTCCTGAAGACAAGCTGTAAAACTATAGTCTATTCTCTCTCTGTGTGTGTCTGTGTGTAGAACATGTAGTGTACATGTAATCTTGTGTGCATGTGTTTATTACCTGAGAGCGCAGGTCCACTTCTGTTTGGCTCCAGAGTGTGAATCAACACATTTTCATAAATATGTTCTGAACTTGACATCTCCCTTTTCCTTGTGCTGGGATAATCTAAGGGACTCTCTATGTTACCATAGATATTCAGTAGTTGAGCCATGATGATCCAGCTGTACTAACAATATGGTTTGATCCTGTGGTGCCTGAAACCATCAAAGTCTGATCAAAGTGTCCTTCGATAATGTATTTTTCTGAACTGTGTTCAGAGTAACATCTTCTAAAAGAGGACATTGTCTATTTACACACCTGACTCTCTACTTCACAGGAAACTGAGGGCTGGTGGTGTGAAATGTGTTAGGTGACCACATTCACCTATTTAACCAAGAAGTTGCAGCTGCATGAAGGTGCTTTCCGTTTTGTTCAGTGCTATGTTGTAAATTATCTTGAATGTCACACTTCAAACCTCTATTTCTCTGTCTGCAGACTTAAAGATAGATGTCAGTACATTTTGATATGGATAAAAATATTCAACTCTGTATTCCAATACCAAACTTTACTAGGTGTAACTTCACAAATTTAAATCTTTCCATGACAGCACATTGATATACATAAATAATTTCTTCAGCACAAGTAGCAGGATGTACCAGAGGTTATTTAAGCAATTAAGGCCGTCAAAAAGGTGCAAACTGTTACGGTTAACACAAAAAGGGACTGTTACGACCAGGGCATAGGAGAAACCCTGGCGCCACATGAAAATGAGACTCCCCTCTTCCCATCCCCCAAGCACCACCAGCAGCAAAGCATTTTTCAAGGTTTTATTTAAAAACACATCTAGAACACAAACAGACATGCTCGCAGTCTGGCTGAGAGAGGAGAGCCCCCAGGAACTGGGAAGAGCTGGCCTTTAAACTTCTGGCTTCAAGGCAGGAACCAATCAGCTCCCTGGACAGCCTACACTCACTCAAACACACCTGCAATCAATCACACACACACTCAGGTAACAGAGAGGGGTATTTTAGCACAGAGGCAATTAAAACACATACAATAGAAATGTTTATACTACCTCTGGGGTCATAACACCTCTCCCCTTAAAACTGAAAGTTCCTCCCCTAAAGAAATGTTCAATTTCAGAGATGCAATAGGGTGTTTAGCTATCACAAGTCCGACCCCCTCTGTCATACTGAACCACACAGTCTACATAAAAGTGATACTTCATCTTCTGCACAGGATGAAAATCAGTGGGTGCCACTCCCACTAACAAAATGGCTACCACCAGGAGGAGAGAACACAAAACCAAATGCATAATTACTGATGTAAAACACACAGCAAAAAAGCAACAGGTGACCAACACAACAGTGGAGTGCAACCAAACAAAACGAAAGGGTAACAACAAGTAGTTAAACTACAGAATTTCTGCCATCCACTAACAGCAGCACACAGACCCGACACAAGTGAACTGCCACTACCACGACACAAAATGGACACCTTGTGGTCTCCAACCACACGTTACTGTAATGGAGATAGAAACCCAGAAACAAAATGACCGGACAAACTGGGAAGCCACACCCGTCAAAACACAAGACACACAGAGAGGAAGGTTGAAGTCTAAAAGCCAGATTTAATAACAGCTCTGAAGTACAAACACAAAATCGAAAAAGCAAGTGCATCAGGCCGTCAATGAAAAGCTGGCAACAAAAACAAAAGGAGAGGGCAGGGGCAAATCTGAGAATAAAAGAAGTACAAAAACTACCTAAAGTAAATGCAAAAGAAGCACAGGGAACAAAGGCATGAACATAACGACTGCAGGAGACACAGGACTGAGGTTGGGAAAGAGAATAGACAAACTGACAAAATAAGAGAGGAAGACAAGGACCTTACTGTAAATACACAGGTAGTGATTACCTAACGAGACACATGTTTACAGGAGAAAAGAGGAAATGAGAAGCAAAACATGACACATGAGGAGAGAGTTACAAAATAAAATAGGAAATCACAAAACTAAAAACCCCAGCCATGACACAAACATCATTTATTATCATTTCACCTTTCTTCAGTTGACATCGTGTCAGCAATCATCTCACTCATGTTCAAAGAAAGTTTATCAATTATATGTTGACAGTGAAACCTTTTGGTAAATTAATTAATTATTAGCTTCTTCAGTACTTCTGTTAATTGCCTGAGCAGGTGAGGTTCAGAGCATTCTTGTTATGATGAAAGACAATAATGACAACAAGTTACCAGCTCAAGGATGACTATACATGTATCGGTCAAGAAATATCACTCCCAGCTCTACCCCTCTCGTGTCAGCTTTAAACCCACAGGCCTCCGTCATTAAGTTAGCAATACCCGCAATACTCTGCCTCTGATTGGCCTGAAAGACTAACCTTAACCCAAACCAGTCTCGGCCCTTATGCCCTAATCTAAACAACCCAACCAATAAAGGCAACCGATCAGAGGCAGAGTGGGAGTCTGAGCTGGAAAAGCAGTGGGATCCATAATAACACATGTCTGGTTAGTTAAATGAAAGCTTGTTGAGAAAGATTTCAGATTTTAAGAGTTTGATAGTCAGGTGACCTTCATTGTCATGACAACAATAATAAACACGCAGTTAACGTTTGGGTTTGGGATAAAATAAGTACATTTGTAAGTTAAGTCACGTAAGTGATGTAACATAAATTAAAAAGAAGTCAACGTTGACTATTAGTTTTCATCCCACTGCTGTCTCAACGGACTTCAACAGCACATCCAAACATTTGGCTATATGAGTGCTTTCAGGAATAACGCTAGTGGGTTATCTACAGCAGCATAGTTTGAAGTGCAGGGCGACCAAGCTGACATAATTGTCGTGTTGAGAGTGACAACAGGTTGATATAGCTCAATGGCCATTTTGCCTATAAAGACATGGATACAGCTTCATCGTTCACATGTACACAGTCACAGGATTGTGAAATATTTTTGGGAAAGTGGAATTTCTGCACCCAGACTGACCATAAAGTGTGTTACAGCTTTTCAGGGTTTTATATATGCTGAGTTATAAAGCTATCATCTTTTCACAGATCCAGAAATTGTGTTCTTCACACGATAAATCATTCCAGTTGCTTTCAAAATCATGGGACTTGAATACTACACAGTCTTCTCTTTTGCCTCTATAAGCGTTGGGCTCTCCAGGGCTCCAGTAGCTGAAACAAAGAAACAAATAATCTTGAAACAAAGAGCACAAGCCAAGAAGCATTGGATGGACAGCAACATGTGTTCAGGTTTAAGTTAAATTAAAATGTTCCCTGTGATTCAGTATGGAGCCAGTTATCACTCCAACAAAAGGCATTAAGTTTCAGCATTGATGTATTTCGATTAAAAAGCTAACATGTGAACCTTTCAGTCAGCGGCGTGCCATCCACCCATTTCCACATCCCTTCGGTTTCTCTGTCTGTCAGTCCGATCCATGGGAGGTTGTGGAAATTTCTCGTGAACTCCTTGTTTACAGAGAAAAACAGTAATCAATATAAATAGAACTAGTTTAAATCAATCTTACCCCTAGATGACCTCACATGTTTCACTCTTTCTCTTGCTATTGCCTCTTAACTTCAAACACACCTGTTCTTCTTTGCTTTTGATGATAATCAGGTCAGCTCCTCTTTGCAGACAGTCATCTCTGCTGTCTTTCCAGGATTTCTTGATAGAAGAAATGTAATAGAAACTGGGATGGAAATACACCCATCCTTGTTGGAAATAGTGATCTGTTATGCAAAGACATAATATAACAAGATGTGAACATTTTGACAACAAAAAGAGCTTAGAGTTTGACTCTGCAATGCTAAATTATTTACCTACTTCAACAGTTAGTTCATTTAACAAGTGATAATGAATAAATTAGATGGGTAAGTAAAAAGAGCATGGCTTTGAGGACAGACGTTTGTTTCCTCTTCCTGTGCGTAGGAGTATGCTCATGGGGGCCCGTTAGTGTAAGCTGGGCTAGGTACTGACATTTTTCGTTTGCGGCCTATCCTGTTTTCCTGAAGAGTGCACTGAATGTCCCTTTAGATGCAAGTTTTATCCTCCTACTTACCAAAGTTAATCAGTTTCCTCTTCAGTTCGTCCTCGGTCAGGTTTTTGCAGCGGGCCTCTTTATCTGGTGTCTTACTGCCAGAACTGTCTGAAAGAGCAGAAACACTTCATTGAGAATTCATGTGTCAAACATTACATTAAACCAGCAGTTCTGCCAAAATGCACTGAGACCAAATTGGTTGACTATTATAATGCTCAAGGTTACTTTGACATGTAGACAGGAGAACATTCAGGAACAAAATCTAGACTTGATTACCATGTTAACAAGCTGACAGTTGTGACTCATGGGTTTCGTTTTTATTTCAATAGCAAAAATATGAAGCAAGATCTGGAAAGTCCCATCCTCTTCTGAGGAATCTAACAGTAATACATGAGCTTAGTACTGCTAGTATTATATATTATATACTGATTCTAAACTTCCCCAAACTTGTTTCCCTGTCGTCAGCCACCCACAAATATTAATGCGTTAATGAACAGGTATGGGAAACTGCATTGTTACGGAATATTACTCAATTGGACCAAAACTGTGAGAGAGCCTGAGTGCACAGGAATTATCATGAGTTGTTATTGTCATAAGTCATTGTCAATCAAGTGATCTGCACACATAGAAACCCCTCAGAGAAACTGATGGTCATATCTTGTAATTTCAAGTAACCAGGTATATTTTTCTTAGTCTTATACTAATAGGAAAAATTAAATAAAAGTCTGTGGAAATAAAAAAAAGGAAAAAAAGAAAGAAATTAAAATGACTCACAGAGAGTGTGACGCAATGAAATGTTGAGAACAGCTTGTAGGATACACAAAAGTCCAAAGCTCACGGCAACACATTTGTAGAGTTTTCTCCCTGAGTGCACAAATCAGACAAACATTAATCACAAATTAAGTGTCTGACGACCTGCTCCATGAAGCAGGTGTACAGAGTTATCTGAGAAATGTTCTGTGTCGCCATTTGGGGACGAATGAATGTGGGACAGAGATCGAGATTAACAAATTTTACAACCACAGAAATCCTAACTTAGAGAAGTCAAGAAGAGATAGGAAAATCCTAGGTTTACTAAATCAGTCAATGTGTAGTCAGGCAGTTTCATAAACCATTATGTGTACTTTTCAAGTGTAATACAAGAACATAACTTGTTCCTCAATGCAAAATGACTGAATAATCTCACATCACATGAAAGCAGATCAATAATACTTCCTCACGTACACTAAAAACTTTGGAAAAATGGATTCTTTCTCAGCCCTTCTTCCCAGAATGTTGACTCACCAGGAACTGCAGCAGTCACTCCACCATCCTGTCCAGAACAGCTCTTCAGGGCACGCCCGGCTGATGCATCGGGTATGTTTACATAGTCCATAGTGATCTCTGACTGCTCCTTTTGGACAAACTTCATTGTGTTTTAACAACCAAGTGACAATGGTGATGTTTTCTAAGTGGTGGGAGTTTTTTCTAAGAATGAAACTGATGTGGGATCCACTTCTGTGTGACCTTACAGAGTCGTTAAGGACACTCCCAGAAGTGTAAAAGCTGTACGTCTTCAACAAAATCACAACCATATGTGGTATGTTGAAACATGTGAAACAATGTCATCACTGGTTGAGCTAATCTGTTCCGGGTTAGAAAGCAGAAGTAAATGCATTATATAGCCAAGACTTGCAATTTGGAAGAAAGAAGAAGAGGAAGTTCTCAAAACTAATTTTTAGAGTTAGATGTCAGACTACCACAGAAATGAAATCATATTTATCTAAAGCATGTGAGACCATGAGAACATCTACGCAACACAACCAACTGCTATCTATCTATCTATCTATCTATCTATCTATCTATCTATCTATCTATCTATCTATCTATCTATCTATCTATCTATCTATCTATCTATCTATCTATCTATCTATTGTAATGATACATATTGTAGCCTTCTCAGGCTGTAAACAGGAAAACCATGCTTACATCATTTCCTACACATGAACTGACATGTATGAAGACAAAACCAAAAACCCCAAATATAACCTGCATGCCTACCTCACCTTCAGACAACATGCACACTCAGTTTTCTCCAGTGAGCTGAGGGTAATATGATTAAATGTAAATTAAAAATAAATTAAAAGATGTTTAATAATTATATAACTGTTTATTTAGGTTGTTGGCCAGTTTTTCACCATCCATCAGACTCCTTCCACTTCCTTCTCCTATCCCAGCTTTAGCAACCTGAACCCTGGAACTTGTACCTGAACCCTTATGTGTACCCACTTGACTGTCGGCACCTTTTATTGCCCCATTCCTGTTTACCCATGCACTCTCAGTTACTTCTGTTTGGACTTGCTACCCATTTTGCTGCTCACTTTTTGCAATAAATCACTCAACTGTTTCTGTCTGTCTCACACTCACCGGCCTGATACAATGACCTGTAAAATGCCAATCCATGGTGCATTTATATACTGTAATTAATGTGATCAGTTATTTTTAATAACTCATGACAAGTTCATTCAAGTCCACACAGATGTTCAAGATTCTCAAAATGGCACAAAATTGTGGTTTACATTGACAATGTGATGGGCTACTTTAGTGTGTCGTGTTGTACTTCCACATAAACGGTTCTTCCTCTATTTGGCACATCCTCTCAATGTCTTAACCCCAATGTAAAGATTGTATCAGCTCAGTCTTGCACCAAAAGAAGGAACAGAAAGTTCACAAATCAGACTATTCTGCAGTACTTCTTACCAAATATTAAAACAACCAGGGTGATGCAGCCAATGGAGATACAAGATTATATCAATGAGCGACCAGGACGTTGGCGGAAAGGCACTGGGGATGCAAATCAAACAGGTAATAACACACAAAATGTTATTCTGTATGTACTGTTAAACAACACAGGTTGTTTTTAGTGTTTTCAGTGCACAGTAACATGGTGCTACAACCCTGTCTCAGAGAAATTTTATGAAAAGCATGCCAGTGCACTGTGTACTCCAGTTGTGTCGGCAGCTTAGGAAAATGTACATTGATGATCTGTTACTGTTTGTTTCACAGAGAGAAGATGAAATGTGTTAGGACAATCCAACACTCTATACAAGAGTTGTTGTCTTTCAAAGACAATTCATACTTTTGTATGAGTCAGCATCAATTTGATGATTGTTGAGGGGCATCGGTGAAGACAAAACCAATATCAGTATGTCTCAGATAAAATTAGGTTTTCTGATTTGTCATCTTTAGCCTCATATATGTTAATCTAAGCATTTACAGCAGACCATTTAAAAAGTGTTTCCTGAATGCCATAAATTAGCTTACATTAAAGAGGTGGGCTACAATTACGAACCGATATTCTGAGCACTCCTGCGATATTATTTTGTCGAAAAATGTCCCCCAAATCAGGCTAATTGATAGCCTTGTAAAATTTTTCATTGGCCGTCAGTGTCTTTCATCAAATCGCTCTGAACGTGAGCCCAACAATATTGTTCACCGCTGTCGTCGTTTTTAAAATTTCCAAGTGGTAACTGACAGAAACGATGGACAAAGCTACAAAAATAAGACCCAAGTTGCGATAAAGTGTAACTATACATTGAGGCAAATATTAGCATGCTAATGGGTGATTTTTAGTCTGGTAAACTAACTTTACAAACTGTATATTGTAGAACTCAAAGGAAAAAAGAATAGATGTCTCTTCATTAATGATATATCAATAAGACATTACAGCCTCACATGGTGCTACTCAAACTTTTATTGCTGTTCGTCTTCATTTTACAGAGAGAAGACTCTGTCGGCTGCTTTTCATCAGCTTTGGCATTCTGTGTATCATTCAAGCCACTCTCAATGTTGCCCTACGTCTAACCTGTGAGTATGAGGGGGGTTTTGGCGTTGTGTAACTTCAAATTTTGTAAGACAGCATAGACAAAACCACAATATTGCAAACACAGACACATTGAGTAGTTTGGCATGTTGCTGTCAAACGTATTCACAATTTGCTGTCAAAAAACACCTGACGAATATTTTCTATTTCAAATTCATTTGAAAAATTATCTTAAATGTAACCTTTTGTTTTGATACAATCAGTGTACTCAAGCAAGGAACCAACTGACACAGACTGCAACGCAACTCACTCACGTGATGACCAAAATCAGGTGACGGTGGTGCAGGACTGTGAGCGAAGGATTCCTTGTCACTGCAACAAATTACAAGAAAGATTCAACGCCTTGACCAGAGAGAGAGACCAGCTTAGAAATGAGAAGAGTCATCTCACCAACACGATAAGGAAGCTGGTGGAGGAGAGGGACAGACTGTCGAGGGCTGAGAACAAATCAGGCAAGTCATCTGCCCTTAAGTTCAGTTTCTCCTCATTTCTTTCTCTTTCATTCTGATATAAAGGAATCTATCCACCATTTACGCACAATCTGTAATTTACCCAGACACAAATGCCTGTAAGCATTTTGCAACATCTGAGTACGGCATGGCTGTTGTTTTGGCATATTGCTGTGATGTGTTCATTTATTTTTGGTAACAGTGAGGTGCTAACTACTCAACGCTTCTTGTGGTTACAATGAAGAAACCCTTGCTGCTGCTGGCAAAGTTATGGTCACAGATACAGGATACAATATTTATTTTCATTGTCCTAAAGTTCAAGTGACAAAGTTTGTTATATTTTTACTTACAGATCCCCATCCAAGTGTCAGAGTCTAATCTGTGACGTGTCGTTTGTTTATTTCATCCTCCAGAGCCGAATTTTTGTGTTTCCTCTCAGCGGTGTCCTCCAGATTGGAGGGAGATCAAGTCCAGATGTTACTTCCTCTCCACTGAGCAAAAAACGTGGGAGGACAGCAGGAAATACTGTCAAAGTAAAGGTGCTGACCTGGTGGTGATCAACAGCGAAGAGGAACAGGTAAAGTTGACTAAATCTGTGTCTGGGCCTACAGTATGTGTGCACCATTCTTGATGGTGGATCAGATGTTTTGAAGTCATAGTTATATTTTCTATGATCTCAATTAACAGAGGGCCTTGTACCGTATGGATGGGAATCAATATCTCTTGTTCTGGATTGGTCTACATGACACCGCTGGGACTTTTAAATGGGTTGATGGATCTGCACTGACCAAAACGTAAGAGCTTCAGAATAACCCTGAATTTTTCTGCTAGGCAGGTTGATTCAAACAAGACCCTGGTATCACAGAAATGAGTGCTACAGTATGTGGGCAGTGCTTGGCTCTAGAGATCTTAACAGGTCTGGATCAGAAACAGACAAACAGAAAACCAACTTAAAGGAACAGTCATTATCTGCCTTTCCATTGACGTGGGAGTTGATAATGACTAAATTTTCATTTTTGGGTGAACTGATCCTTTAAACCCAACGTGTATCACAAAAGTTTTTTTTGTAATTATTTTTTTTTTTAATGAGACCTTAGAAATAGTGAAAAGTGTTGCCTAAGTTTGGCATGGACTAATACGATTGCATTGCTTTTAGTATTGGCTGGTCCATACTGCTCTATGATGGACAACAATGAAAGGCAGTGCACCTCTTTACATTGTTTTCTGTGTTGTGATTTGATTGTAATGTGTTTATGTCTCTGGCCTCCATCTCTATCTCATTCAGATTTTGGCAATCTGGCCAGCCTGGTGATGGTGGTCCCAACAACATAGAGGAGTGTGTGGAGATGTATCACTTCAACCCAGTGTTGGCCAACTGGAATGATGCCCCCTGTGGGCACAATCTGCATTGGCTGTGTGAGAAGGCTCCATGTTTCATTCCATAGTACATCGAAATATTTTGAAAATAACATCAAACTGAAATATGGAAAACAATAGGATAAGCACATCCTAATGAGAATAAAAAAAACAACAATGTATTGGATTCATGTTACTTGAAGGTATTTAGTGGTAAACTTTGTTCTACTTTGTATCTTTCTAATGTGTATTTTTGGGGAGAAATGTTTGTAGTAATAGCTTTTAGTAGGAACATCCAGTTGTTATTGATAGCCAGCATAATATTTAAATGAATAAAAATAGAATGACCAGTTAAGAATCAATAATACAGACTATTGTAATGTAGTTGAGTCCTATCAACAACCTGATCAAGATGCTCTCCTGGAGATGCCAAAGCATCAACTAAAACACAACTGTTGTCATTGTGTGTAAGCAAGACAAGAAATACAAAATCAAATGATTTGTAAATCATTAGTGTTATTACAGAATCGCCCCCCAACATATAGCTAAATGATAAAAACAATAAACAGGAGTACACATGTACACATATTCATTCAGAGGTATCAGGGGGGAAAAGTTCCATTATAATTCAAAAGCTTTTTACGTTTTTGATGTTTAATAAAGAGAATGAGTAGAGAATCAGTTCTAGGAGAATATGTCAGATGTTAGGCAGTGATTTAGAAAGTGTCTGTCTGTGAATAAAAGATCTTGCTACATTGCTAATAGAATAATGAAAGGCTCTGGATTATTACTATTTTTTACATTGATAGGCAAATTATAGAGTAATGCATACTTATTGAAAGAGGCTATAAAGGGCTCAAAATGTCTGTAAGAGCCCTCACGCCCTTAACGATGTCACAGTGAGACAGCCCTAAAACTGGTATATTGGGTATGTGCCTCTCTGAGTCTAGACATTGCATTATATGTCCCATAATGACAGAGGGATAACCAGGGGGTTAAAATAAGATGAATGATTGCAGTGAGTCACCAAAGGATGGCAGCAATGCACTGACCCTGTGCGACACCTGGGTGAAAAACATATGCAGATTGGCTGTGAGTAGAGTAATTAAACAGACTGCGAACGAGGGGAGGAGGGAACTGACACGGGACTGGTGATATTGAAAATCACCTGTCCACTTAATATTGTTAGTTTCCTTCAATAAACGTTTAAATCTGTAAAGCAGCAAGATCTCTAGAAACCGATCTGAACATTTCCACTGGCAAGTTTATTAAGCTTCGACCTCAATGGGCTACAAAATAAGTAACGTCAGTCTAAATGTGAGAGCAGTCGAGGGACGGATAAACCATGAAACCCAATTATATTCGTTTCAATATACCCTGTACAATAAGTAGCTTGTTTCAATATTGTGATTTCCGAAGACATGCAGAGTAGGTAAAATGTAAACCAGATGAGCAACGAAGGAAGCAGCTCTGTAGAAGAAGTGAGGGGGCTCTGAAAAGAGCCGTTGTGGTTTGTGGGGCAGCAGACAAGTTAAGCGCGCTCTCCGCGGATGCGGCGGGCCAGCTGGATGTCCTTGGGCATGATGGTGACCCTCTTGGCGTGGATGGCGCACAGGTTGGTGTCCTCGAACAGGCCGACCAGGTAAGCCTCGCTGGACTCCTGCAGAGCCATGACAGCGGAGCTCTGGAAGCGCAGGTCGGTCTTGAAGTCCTGAGCGATTTCTCGGACCAGGCGCTGGAAGGGCAGCTTGCGGATGAGCAGCTCGGTGGATTTCTGGTAGCGACGGATCTCTCTCAGAGCCACGGTACCGGGCCTGTAACGGTGAGGCTTCTTCACACCGCCGGTGGCCGGGGCGCTCTTACGGGCAGCCTTGGTGGCCAGCTGCTTCCTGGGAGCTTTGCCTCCGGTGGACTTACGAGCGGTCTGCTTGGTTCTTGCCATTGTTTCTTCTTCCTCTGAACAGACAGGAGAAAAGTGTAGTGAAGAGACGAGACTGGCTGCTCTTAAACTGTGGGACCGGCTGTGAAACGGTGACGCTGCTTCAGACCTCCGGCTCCTGATTGGTTAGCGGCTCCTCTCGGAGCTCAGCGCCGCCTGGAGGAGTCGACCCCGCCTGAATCTCCGCTGCTTATTGGCGAGAAACCTGTTCAAAAAGACCGCCTTAATTCAGCCAGGGGCCCCTCTGCTGAAAGCCTCTTCTCTGGTTGGTCTGTTGGAGACCCGCACACGCTCCGCGGACATAAAAAGGAGGGTTGTGAGTGTCGGCAGCACATTTTCTTTGAGACGAGACTCTAGAAAGACCTGAAACATGAGCGGAAGAGGCAAAACCGGCGGCAAAGCCAGAGCAAAGGCAAAGACCCGCTCCTCCCGTGCCGGGCTCCAGTTCCCAGTCGGCCGTGTCCACAGGCTGCTGCGTAAAGGTAACTATGCGCAGCGTGTGGGTGCCGGCGCCCCCGTCTACCTGGCGGCTGTGCTGGAGTACCTGACCGCTGAGATCCTGGAGTTGGCTGGAAACGCTGCCCGTGACAACAAGAAGACTCGTATCATCCCCCGTCACCTGCAGCTGGCTGTCCGCAACGACGAGGAGCTCAACAAGCTCCTGGGTGGAGTGACCATCGCTCAGGGCGGCGTGCTGCCCAACATCCAGGCTGTCCTGCTGCCCAAGAAGACCGAGAAGGCTGCCAAGAAGTAAATCATCCTGCTTGAGACCAGCAACACAAAGGCTCTTTTAAGAGCCACACACTCACTTCTGATAAAGAGCAGTGTTTCTCATGTCTGTCTCAGTGAATAGCTACAATCCTCATGAGTATCAACTCTACCAAATCAGTGTATTGTGATAAATATACGATGGATAGCATCAGAGGGTGAATAAACGCGTGATTTACACCAGGTTTTACCTGTAGCGGCTTTTTAGGTCCAATCTATCCTCATTCGGGTAGGATGGGGTGTACCTATTTCCCTCGCCTACTGTAAGTTTTTATTTTAAGTTACTTGGTTCATCACTAATGTCGCACTAATTAAGGTTAATATTGTGGCTATCTGGTCTCGGCATGTAAAACAAGTGGATTCAATAAAACAAGTCACCTGTTCTTGGCAGGATAATTGAGCCCAGGGCTGTGGCCAGGATTTTAGAAGTACTGAGGTTCTGACCTCACACATACATCAAGAACATTTTGAAGACTATGCTATAGTAGGCTATATATCTGTGCATTTCTCTGCATTTTGACAGGACCAGTAATCGCTTAGGAAATAATATCAGTGCCAGCAAATGAATGACATATTCTCAACTTCCGACAGAAGATGAGAGACAAATATGGCCAGTTTTGACTTAATGATCAAACTTATTTACACGCTAAAAATAGATTTCTTTATTAATCCACAATCGAAATTTCACTGTTGCAGTAACAATTCACATAAAATCACAAATCTCACAATAACACACACTATAAAAACACACAATAGTAAAAGTAGCAAAATATTTACAAATATATACATACATAGTGCGAGATTTAAAAAAGTAAAGATAAAATGAATAAAATAAAATTTAAAGGACATTTACATGGGTAACACTTTATAACAACTATCTGTAATAAACGGTACATTTATAGTTAATTAATTTTACTGTTAAGAAAATGTTCATAAAACATTCATCAAGTAGTAATCGTAAAGGTTGAAGGCATCAGTTGCAACTCATCCAAATAATGCTTAAAAATGAACCACACAGTATATATATTATTATTATTATTATTATATTATTATCAATTGCAACTTTCCAATAAACAATCATTAATAAATCGTTTATAAAGCATTTCATTGGTTGTTAACAGTGACAGAGATTAATTAACTATGCCGCTGATCTTATCTGGACTTAAATTCCCTCATATTATTTATTCCACCGACTGTTCCAAGAAACATAATGATGCATTATAAAGTGTAGGCCTTCATCTCTGCAGGGCAGCCCTTCCCTTTCCCGCTCGCGCTGTGTGCCGCTCACCCTCTCATCCTACCTGAGTCACTTTAGACTAGATTGGACACACTGTGGAATAAAAGTGCAGTCATATGCAGCATTATAACATTAAACCCGGAATCGGAATCTGCGCTTTCCAGATATGAATAGTTAGATGTCTCACTTCCAGAGGAATCTCAGTTTTGTCGTCTACAACGTCACAATTTATTAACAATTGTAAAATTATTGATCGAGTTAAGATTAGCAGAAGACTTTGGGTGCCGTGTGTCAATGCCCAGTCTCATAAAACTAGTTTAAGAGAAGTGAGAGGAGGGGTTATCCGATTGTCTACAGGGTGCAGTTACAGTGTCAGTGCCACTGAAATGTTATAGGCTATATTTAATATCGATTAGGATACATTTCTCAACAATTATGAACAGGACTGAGCTCTTTAAGGATGGTGTGGGTGGCTCTTAAAAGAGCCTTTAATCGGGACGTGTGATGTTGCAGTGACGGCTCACTTCTTCTTGGGTGCTGCCTTCTTGGCTTTGGGCTTGGCAACCTTCTTTGCGGGAGCCTTCTTGGTTGCAGGGGCCTTCTTGGCCACTTTCTTGGGGCTCTTGGTGGCCTTCTTGGGGCTCTTGGCTGGTTTCTTGGCCGCCGCAGGTTTCTTGGCCTTCTTCGGGGACTTCTTGGCGGCTGCTGGCTTCTTGGCCGCAGCTTTGGGCTTCTTAGCCGCTGCGGGTTTCTTGGCTGCGGGCTTCTTGGCTTTAGCAGGAGCCTTCTTAACCGGCTTCTTGGCTTTGGGCTCAGCCACCTTCTTGCTCATCTTGAAGGAGCCGGACGCTCCGGTCCCCTTGGTCTGGACCATGGCCCCCTTAAGCACCAGGCTCTTGATGGCGGTCTTGACGCGGGCCTTGTTCTTCTCCACATCGTAGCCTCCGGCAGCCAGAGCCTTCTTGAGGGCAGCCGCGGACACGCCGCTTCTCTCCTTGGATGCGGCTACAGTTTTCAGGATGAGCTCGCTGACGCTGGGGCCAGCCTTCTTCGGCTTGGTCACCTTCTTCTTGGCGGCTTTAGCCGGAGCGGCGGCGGGAGCTGGAGCTACTTCTGCCATTTTGTGTCAAAGTTCTGATCCTACTCACGACAACACGAGAGTCTGACTGGACGAATGGAGAATTCAGAGCAGGAGGCTGTCCTTAAACACACCATGAGAGCCGTGGAGACTCAACCCAGGCCGTGTCTCCTCTGGGCAGTCTGAATGCCGGGCCACTTGTGTTTTCTCTTCATCGATAAAAGACTCCAGACTAAATGTGGGAGAAGTGTTGGAGGCTGACAGTGAAGGAGCCGATAGCGGACTTGTTTCTCTTCATATTGAAGTCATGTAGAGCTCTGATGCTCTCTGCATTTTGTTGCAGGAGCCTCCAAACCTCACACTTTCACCGTCGTGACCAGCACTGCTCAGCGACTTTTCCCACTCATTTCTCTCCTAAAATGTTTTAAAATGCATCAGAGCTCCGTCAAAAGCAGTTTTCCAGCTGGTCCACGTGTTTGTTCAGGGACTCAAAGTAAAAACAACCATCTGTTGGTGATCACTTTGTAATAAACTCAAGTTATTCTGGCAGCAGCAAACACACTGATGATGGCCGAGGGTTGTGGTGTCAGACAGAGCAGCTCACTGTGGCTGTCAACATTTCTTCCTGCATTCTTTTACATTCTGTTAAAAAGAACACGGACGATGAATTGGCAGCAAAGTAAGTGTCTTTAAATGTAACAGTCAAATATTCAGCTTTTTTCCCTGACGGCTTCCTATGACCAGCTAGATCATAAAATAACGCACAGAATGTAATGCCCCCTCTTCCTTGAGTCAAATAGGCTCGTGTTTTGCGATACAGAGGACAGAAGTGCAAAATAACACAATATATTATATTGAAATTAAAAAAGATTTTAAAAGGCACTGATATGATATAGTATAGTTTACAATATGTAATATGCAATCTGAAACATTTTCCCCTTTGTTACAAAAAAAGAGTAATTACTGATATGTAATAAAAATATACACTCAGTAACTGGAATGCCACCTTTCAGTGTGAACAAGCACTGGAAAGCTCCCTCATCTGTTACCTCCACTCTCCTCATCTCTACCACCCTGTCCTTCAGTCTGACTGTTTCTACATTGAACTTAATACAACATGTCAACACGCTGCCTCTTAAAAAAATTAAACTTTTCACCTGACTTTCTGTATTTACAGATATAGCTAATCACTTATAAAATATCTTAGCCTGATGTTGAGCAGACAGCTGTGTGCCAGTATAATACTCCAATAACAATAGAGTTGTCTTCCAGGAGAGAAATGAAAAGGGCTTTATTTCGTCTTTCAAATGTATTCAAATGTGTCAATTATACTATGCATATAACATATAAGTATATTGAATATGTAAGTACGCCTACTGTATAACCTAGTGTGTAATCAGTATATAGTTCTATCCCCGACTCTCATCTCAGTTTTGGACATCATTTTACATGTAGCGCAGCAGTGAAGACACAGCTTCAGGGAAGGAGTTGAGTGTTTCAGTCTGATTGTATCACTAAGTTTGAGCTTTGTATGAGGGCTTCAACTGTAAATAAAAGCTATATTCAGAAATCACTGAAAGTAAGTCTAGATACATTTAAAAGGAAGGGCCAAGAGAACTTGACAGAGCTCAGAGGTCTTGGCCTGGCCTTCCAATAGGTCTGCAGCAGTCTTTGGGATGGTGGCTCATATCTTCTAACAATGTTAACCCAGCCATGCGTGTGATTGTCAGTGGATTAAATAATGTGGAGTTGAAGTATAAGGACATACACCAGAGCAGTTTGATCAGGGGAGGGACTGATATACGATCATGACTTAGTTTTTCAGAGTGATCTTTATCATCCACAGTGCTGTAATTTGAGACATTAACATGCATCTTTAACAAATCATTGATAATTCACAGACATAGTGAAAGAAATAAACACAAAGGATGTAAATTCTCAATCATTGAAATTAATACGAAAATTCGAGGAAGAAAGCGCTTCTAGTTTGAGGTGTGTGGCCCTTAAAAGGACCTTTGTTGTTGTAGATCTGATGAACTATCGGTTTAACCTCCGAAGCCGTACAGGGTGCGTCCCTGCCTCTTCAGCGCATACACCACATCCATGGCGGTCACGGTCTTTCTCTTGGCGTGTTCGGTGTAGGTGACGGCATCACGGATGACGTTCTCCAGGAAAACCTTGAGCACACCGCGGGTCTCCTCGTAGATCAGACCGGAGATACGCTTGACTCCACCGCGGCGAGCCAGACGGCGGATAGCGGGCTTGGTGATTCCCTGGATGTTATCACGGAGGACTTTACGGTGACGCTTAGCGCCTCCTTTACCGAGTCCTTTACCTCCCTTGCCTCTTCCGCTCATTGTTGCTGGTCAGAGAAAAGATACTGAATAATTTGAAACCGAACGAACGAGCGAGCGAGCGAGAGTTCTTGAGCCTGGTGGGGCAGCTCAGGGCGTCCGCCCTTTTCTACCCATTGTTGTGGGTGGAGCTTGGTGAGCGGCAAGAGGTGGGAGGAGCAGGACTCTGGAGGAAGGAGGACGTAAGTGAACCAAGGCAGGAGAGAGAGAGAGAGAGAACAGGAGAGAGAGAGAGAGAGAGAGAGCAGGAGAGAGAGCGAGAGCGAGAGAGACAGAGAGAATAAAAGAAAATAAACAAAATAAAATAAAGTGCTCATGTGTATTTAGTGCAGGCTTGTGTGTATTTGTGTCTTAAGTGATCTATTTGTGTTCTATTCATATGTTCATGTATCCGTGTGAGTGTTTGGTGGTCTGTGTTGTGTGTTTTTGTGTGGGGTTACTCGGCCATAGAAGAGGGGGGGATCAGGGGATGGGGAGGGGGGGCTTCAGCTGGAGGATGAATGACAGGGGGGTGTTGACAGTTTGTTTGGCTTCTTGGATGGTTCTCTGGAGGGCAGGGTTGTTTATTGCTGTACTTAAATATCTTCGGGCTATTGCTTGGTGTCTCTGTCTGATGGTCTGGATGCCGGTTATTCTGTGAATGTAGTGGTTGCTGATATAGTTTGGGAGACGGTGAGCCAGTTTTAGTGCTTTATTTTGTATTACTTGGAGACGTTGTATCTGGTTGTCGGTGAGGGTGATCCAGGCGGGGACGGAGTATTCGAACAGGGGTCGGATGTAGGCTAGATAGACTTTGATTATTGTTGAGGGTGATGCGCCATGTTTTCCACAGAGGGCTTTGAGATGGTTCAGTCTGATGTTTCCTTTTTGTTCCAGTTTTGTGATGAATTTGGTCCAGGTCATGTTGCTTTGAAAGGTTACTCCGAGGAAGGTTGCTTCGTTGCTGATGCTGATTTGTTGATTGAATAATGAGAGATTAATGTTATTGCGCTGTAGGTGTTGATTTTTGGTGAAGATGACACATTGGGTTTTGACGGGGTTGAGTTTGATGCGCCACATGCTTGACCAGGTTTCTATTTCTGTTATGCAATGCTGGAGTTTATTGGCTGCTAGTTGTGGAGATTTTGAGCTGGACCAGTAGCAGAGATCGTCGGCAAACTGAGAAACTTTGGCTATGGTGGCTGGGGGGTAGTAGATGTCTGAGGTATAGATGAGAAATAGAAGTGGACTGAGAACTGCGCCTTGTGGTACTCCTGCTTGGGGGGTGAATGGTGTTGAGATGGCTGAGTTGACTTTGACCTTGATGTGACGGTTGTTGAGGAAGCTGGAGATGATGGATTGGGTGGGTTTGGGGAGTTTGAGGTTGGTGTCCAGTAATCTGTATATGAGACCGTTATGCCATACTTTGTCAAATGCTTTTTCAATGTCGAAGAATATTGCTAGGGTGATTTGTTTCTTATTGAAGTTTCTGTAGATGTCTTCGGATAAACGGAGGATGTTGTCTGTTGTTGCTCTGCCTTTTCTGAAACCTGCTTGATGGATACCGATGAGACCTATTGATTCGATGTGATTACTGAGTCGGGAGGTGATGATTCTTTCAAAAAGTTTTCCGATGTGGCTGAGGAGGCTAATGGGGCGGTAGCTGGTGACGTTGTGGGGGTCTTTGCCGGGTTTGTGGATCATGGTGACAAGTGCGGTCTTCCAGGGTGAAGGGAAGTGGCCAGTGGTGAGGCATGTGGTGTAGAGCTGTCCAAGGTGCTGAAGGTAGGTGACTGGTGCTTGTTTGATAAGTATGGTGTGGATGGTGTCTTCTCCCGGTGCTTTGTTTTTCATCTTTTTCAGGTGCAGTTGTATTTCTTTGGTGGAGACAGGCCTTGTGAGGGGGTGGTGCTCTGTGTGGGGGTCGATTCCATTTGTCTGTGATGATTTGTGTTTTGTGATTTCCTTGTCCACCAGGTCTTTCCATGTGTTGTCAAAGTGAGTGTCATTGGGGCATGAGTGGATATTTTCGAGATGGTTACGGAAGAGTGTGGCCTTTTCTTTGTTGTCTGTAATGATTGTGCCAGAGGATTTGAGTGGGGGGGTGGTGTTGGTTTGTGGATCTCCGTTTATGCTCTTGATTTTCTGCCAGAAGGTTCGGGGGTTTGTGTCGTGGTCCAGTTTCTTGTAAAAGGTTTTCCAGGTGTTTTGTTTGTGGAGGCTGAGTTGTAATTTGATAGTGGTTTGGAGTCTGTTTATTTCTCTTTTGGTTTGAGGTGATCGGGACCGGATGTAATTTCGTCTTAGTTTTCTCTTCTGTTTGATGAGTTGGAGGATGTGGTGGGGGAGTGACTGTGTTGGAGTTTTGTTGGTGTTTTTGGGTACCGTTTCTTCTCTGGCTTGGGTGAGTATTTTACTTAACAGGATTGCTTGGTGGTCCAGATCGTCGGGGGTGGTGTTGGGAGGGATGGGGGTGTGTTTTAGTTTTCCTTCGATGTGTGTTCTGTAGATTTCCCAGTCTGCTTTTCTGTAGTTGTATTTATTGTTTGGGGTGGCTTGTAGGTGGAAGGAGAAAGTGGTGAGGACAGGTAGGTGGTCACTGCTGAGATGGTTTGTGGTGGAAAACTGGAGAAGTTTTGAAGCCAGGTCGGGGGTGCAGAGAATCAGGTCCAGGATGTCCGAGTTGCCTGTTGCAGGGGAGATGTAGGTGGGTTCGTTGGTGTTGATTACTGATAAGTTGGTGTTATTTAGAATCTGTTTGAGTGCATTTCCATTTGTGTTTGTTATATTGCAGTAGAAGTCGGTGTGTTTTGCATTGAAGTCTCCCATGATGAGGGTGTGGTCAGAGGTGGTGATGGCTTGAAACAGTTCTGCTGAAGGTCTTGTTCCAGGGGGGCAGTAGATACTGATGATTGTGATGAGATGGTGCAGGTGATTTTTCATTCTTATTGCAACATATTCATTTCCGTTGAGTTGTTGTGATGAAAGACCATAATCCATTTCACTGTATTCAATGTTTTTCCTGATTAAAAGTGCTACTCCTCCTCCTTGTCTGGACTGTCTTTCTTTCCTGATGATGTTGTATCCGGGGATGTTGATGCGTGATTTGTTTGTTAAAAATGTTTCATTTATTGATGCTGCAGAGATGTTCTTTTCATTTAGCAGTTGGATTAATTCCTCTTTCTTTCCTCTTATCCCTCTGATGTTTATATGAAGAAAAGTACTGATGGCCATTATGAAAAGAATATAACAGACAGAAGGCAAAAAGGCAGGTGTGTTATGTGTGGTTTGAGTAAGGATTTTCATGAAATGTAGTTTGTGTGTTTTCTAATGCTTTTGATGACTTCTTCAATTCTGGTGTCGTCCATGGCCAGCTTCCTGAGGTCGTCGCGGAGGTGGATGAGTTGGCTGGTGGGGTTGGTGTTGGTGGTGGGGGGTTTTGCAGGGGGTGGTGGCTTTCGGGTGGGAGGAGTCATGTATGACAGGTAGATGGGGCAGTTCTTGGAGGCAGCAGAATGTTCACCAGCACAGTTGACGCACTTGGCTTCACGTTTGTCTTTATTGCAGGTTTTGTGGTGGTGGTTTTCGCCGCATCTTAGGCACACAACAGGGTTTTTGCAATTTGTGGATATGTGGTTGAACTGTTGGCATTTGTAGCACTGGCGGATGGTAGGTGGGGGCCGGGCCTTCTCCACTCTGTACTGAAACAGATCCATGTAGAAACCCTCGTGGAGAAGGCCGGCAGCTTGGTCAGGGTTTGTCAGGTGAATTTTGAGAAATGTAGTTGGTTGCTGGGTGGTTCTGCTGATGATTCTATGTATTCGGTTGATGGGGATGCCTTGTTTTTCCAGTTGTTCTTTTACTCTTGTTTCGCTGATGTTAGTGTCAATGCCTTTGATGACCAGGAGTTTTGTGGAGGAGTCAGATGGAGGGGTGGAACCTTGTTTGCGTGCCAGTCTGCAGGTTAGGTGTGCACCGTTGAATGCTCCCTCCGGCCATGGTGTGAGAAGGTTGTTCAGGGAGGGGATGTCCTTAGGGAAGATGAGGAGGTTACCGTTTCTCATATGGACCAGTTTATGGAGTTGAATTTGTGGTTTGTGTTTTTGGATTTCTTGGACAATGGCTTGGTTGTTTGTGAAGGAGCTGTCCGGGGTTCTGTAGTTTTCCATGACCACTGGTGTGACGTGTTGATTTTCTGTTGATTCCCTTCTTGCTCTTTTTCTTGAGAGGGTGTTAATAGTTGGGTATTTATGCATGTTTGTGCTGACGATGTCGGAGTAGGTGGCAGAAAACTGGGGGAGGGGGGTATGTGGGTCCTGTCCTTCAAGTAAGATCTGTTCCATGGTGGTTAGAGTGGATTTCATCTGCGTGATGGTGCTGCTGAGGGGGGTGGACTGAGTGTATTTGCTGAGTTCAGAATATAGGTGGTTGATTTGAGCAAAAATGTTTTTGATGATGAGATGGTCTATATTCTCTGTGGTGGGGGGGATTGGTGGCTCGGTAGGGGTGGGGGGATTAGGGCTGGCTGTTGCAGTGGGTCTGGATGATTTGCTAGTAGCTGGGTTAGAGTCTGCGGTGGTGGAATCCATAGTGTGAATCTCTTTGAGGGTGTGTGAGATGAAGTTGCGCAGTGTTGCGTCTTCCGGGTTCTTCCTGGTCTTTGGATTGGGGTCAGATTTCCTTCGTGTCATGTCATGTGCTCCAAAAGCTGAGGTCCATATTCCTTTCCTCTCCAGTGTAGTTAAGGGTTTGGTGGCCATTGTTCAGAGTGTGGTGTGTGTGTATGTATGGGTGTGTGTGTGTGTGTGTGTGTGTGTGTGTGTGGGGGGGGGGGGGTGCTTATACAGTGAGACACAGTGGAAGTGAAATGTGACTTTCAAGTGCTTAGTGACACCGGTGAGGTTTTTTTAAAAAAGAGAGAAGGAGAGAGACAGAGAGAGAGCGAGAGAGAGAGAGAGAGTTGGTAATCACTGACTCCTCTACCTTGATTTATATATAGTTCCGTGGCTGAGAGCAGTCAGGCTCTACTGGCGATGACTCATGCGGGAAGGCAGTGCTGTGTCTGTTGTCGGAGATATCTGGCTCCGTGCGAGGCTCCGTGCGAGGTTGGCTGTCCGTCTGTCGAGTGACGGTCGAGCGAGAATGGTGTCGGCAGCTCAGGGCGTCCGCCCTTTTCTACCCATTGTTGTGGGTGGAGCTTGGTGAGCGGCAAGAGGTGGGAGGAGCAGGACTCTGGAGGAAGGAGGACGTAAGTGAACCAAGGCAGGAGAGAGAGAGAGAGAGAGAGAGAGAGAGAGAGAGAGAGAGAGAGAGAGAGAGAGAGCAGGAGAGAGAGCGAGAGAGAGACAGAGAGAATAAAAGAAAATAAACAAAATAAAATAAAGTGCTCATGTGTATTTAGTGCAGGCTTGTGTGTATGTGTGTCATAAGTGATCTATTCATGTTCTATTCATATGTTCATGTATCCGTGTGAGTGTTTGGTGGTCTGTGTTGTGTGTTTTTGTGTGGGGTTACTTGGCCATAGAAGAGGGGGGGATCAGGGGATGGAGAGGGGGGGCTTCAGCTGGAGGATGAATGACAGGGGGGTGTTGACAGTTTGTTTGGCTTCTTGGATGGTTCTCTGGAGGGCAGGGTTGTTTATTGCTGTACTTAAATATCTTCGGGCTATTGCTTGGTGTCTCTGTCTGATGGTCTGGATGCCGGTTATTCTGTGAATGTAGTGGTTGCTGATATAGTTAGTATAATTTGAAACCCCTGCGTCCCGGATATTTACATCTTATCTGAGGACGTAATTGAAAACAGAGGTGGGCCTCTTCTTCTCTGGCGTTTCATGAAGGTTTATGATTTGATTCATTAGCGCCACCTACTGAACAACAACATGAAAGACTGTGTTAGTGTATGTGCACGCGCGCGTGCCTTGCTCTGTGACTGGCTGCAGCTGTGTCTCAGCTCTCTCAGGTGAGTGCAGGTGGAGCTTCCTGTCCTCTTCTCCTGGGAGTCTTGTGTGTCCGTCGCTGTCCGAGGTGCTGAACTGACACCAGCAGAGCTGCTACCTGCTGTCTCTGTCCAGGGTGATGAAGCTGTGCTGCTGCTGAGCTCCGAGGAGCAGCCACCTATTTACCTGCTGTGTATCTGTGATTGTCCACCCGTATGACACATATGGATGACTGGATAGATCTACTAATCTATGTAAAGCTGCAGTCATTAAACAACACTACACTTTGACTCTAGTATCATTCCTGTCCTCTATCTTTGAGTTCAGAAGAATCTGTTTTGCTGTAGTGGTTTTGTCCCTCTGACATGGCAGCTAGAAACTAACTGTGAAGTGAAGGAAAAGGAAATGCAAGAACTACAGAAATGGGAAAATAAAACAAGCAATAAACTAGAATTTAATCATAAAGTCTTTTAGCTAAATTGTTGTCTCCATGAATTATCCCTCCCAAAGAACAGACAATACAGAAAATTAAATTTCAAGTAAACTTTAACTGGGGAACCACCAAGGAAGTCACAAAGTGGAAGCTTCTATACAAAAAACAATATGGCGATCTTGGTGTTACAAATTTTAGGGGAGTTTCATCCTCACCACAATACATAATGAGTATTTTTGTAGCAAGTCTAATCACAAAGATAAGCAACATTGTATTTAATTTTGTCATTGATGTTTTTATATTTCACTTTTCGGGGGCTTCATCAGTTACATATCTATACTCATTAATAACTTTATAAATCTCTTTAATATGTGAGTCAGTTATAAAATCATCAGGGAGGAGTTTATTAAAAAGGGCTTTTTTGTTGGTTTGTTTGTTTTTAATTTGGCTCTGCTATTTTCTGTAGTTCAATGGGCCTTAAATCCACCCCTCCACCTGGCACTGCTCAGTTCATCTCATTAAAGGAAATGTAATTTCTTGTTGAGGTCGGGTTCCTCCAAAACCCCAATATCATTTCCTTTCTATACACCAAAACCTCTTTGTATGCTCACAATTTACCCCCCCAGTCTCACTGGAACAAACTTTGGCAACATTACATTGAATTGCCGTCAGATGGCCGTCTGTTCAGACCTCACTGGCGGGACAGTAGCTTTGGTATTGCGCATGCTCAGTTTCCAGCACAACAATTCAGCCAATCTTGTGCAAGCAACAGCAGACTACGATTTGCATCGTTCACCAATATATTCGGCATTTCGGTGATATTGAGCTCATTCGTTTTACGGAAAATCGTACCTCAAACGACCATGCCAGAGCCAGCCAAGGCCCCGAAGAAGGGCTCCAAGAAAGCCGTTTCTAAAGCCACTAAGAGCGGAAAGAAGAGGAGAAAGACCAGGAAGGAGAGCTACGCCATCTACGTGTACAAGGTGCTGAAGCAGGTCCACCCCGACACCGGCATCTCCTCCAAGGCCATGGGCATCATGAACTCCTTTGTGAGCGACATCTTCGAGCGCATCGCCGGTGAGGCCTCCCGTCTGGCTCACTACAACAAGCGCTCCACCATCACCTCCAGGGAGATCCAGACCGCCGTCCGCCTGCTGCTGCCCGGTGAGCTGGCCAAGCACGCCGTGTCTGAGGGAACAAAGGCCGTGACTAAGTACACCAGTTCCAAGTAAACTCATCCTGACATCAACAACCCAAAGGTCCTTTTTAGGACCACCCAATCCTATCAATAGGTGCAATATTCCTGCTTATAGGACTTATTCAAGACTGCTGTTGTATTTGCTATATTATTAATAACGCATCTCATGTTTCAAATACACTGCATTAAATGATGTGTTACAATGAAATCAGTGATTGCCATCTACAATATTTCAGAGGCAATAATGCAAACATTTATCTTTCCCATAAAATAATACATATGCTGAGAAAAACATGGTCCCCAGAACACTTAAAGCTTCAAAGGTGGCAGGGTCCATCAATAAGAATCAGAATTCCTTTATTAGTCCTGCAAACAGGGAAATTTGTGCATCACAGCAGCCAAAGGACAGTTCAATATAATAATAAAAAATAAACAATATAACAAAAAGGAAAGAAATATAAATAGACTTGTATATACATAATATATACAAATATAAACAGTGTATTATTAATAAATAATAAATATGAGTATGAAAATTGCCCAGTTAGTGCAAACCAAAAGGAGAAATGGGTTATGAATATTTTTTTATTGCACAGTGAGGTCTACTGGGAGCAGTGCTGATTGTAGAGTCTGACAGCAGCAGGAAGGAAGGACCTGCGATACCTCTCCTTCAAACACTTAGGGTGTATCAGTCTGTCGCTGAAGGAGCTGCCCAGTGTTGTGATAGTGACCTGCAGGGGGTGGGACTCCTTCACCAGCAGCGATGACAGCTTATCCATCATCCTGCTCTCTCCCACCACCTGCACTGGGTCAAGAGGGCATCCCAGGATGAAACTGGCCTTCTTGATAATTTTATCAAATCTCTTCCTATCTGCTGCTGCTCCAGCAGACTACTCCATAGAAAATGGCTGATGCCACCAGAGACTCATAGAAAGTCCTCAGGAGTGCCCCCTGCACCTGAGTTTCCTCAGCAGATGGAGTCTGCTCTGACCTTTCTTATAGGTTGAATAGAGTAAAACTGTGTGAAATGGTGTTTTTTTAAGAGGTCTGTAGGTTTCCAGGTAACTCGGCCATAAGGAGTTTATTTACCTTAGGTTTTAGCTGAGTTTGCTTTTTTGTCATGAAATAAATCAGTGGATGCAGACGATGTGCTAACCACATAGTTGAGCTAAAAAGTCAAATTCAATGTAGCTTTATTGGAGGGAGCATTTCAAATCACATAGCAAATCATAAACTAAATCAGTAAATCATAATGGTACAAATACATAACAAGAAATAGAATAACAAAAAGAATATAATTATATTCGTAATGGTTTTATTCGCTTAGGTATATGTGAAATATAGTTCAAGTGGCCTCAACACACCTGATTCAGTTGACTCAGTTGTCAGAGATGTTTAATAAAATTGTTTGATTAGACCTTAATCTGGTTATTTCACAAGACAAAAGAAGGGAAAATTTTGAATAAGTCATGAGGACACATTGTGTGAAATGAAATTGCAACCACTCCGTTTACTTTGCAAGAAGTAGTGCAACCAGAAAAATAAAATTTAAATAAGAAAACAAAACTGAAAAGAGAATAAAATAAAAGACTTAAATTCAAATAGAGAAAATCCTCAGATGCTCAGTCCTGGCCATGACACTGCAGTTTCACAAACAGTTCATGGTTGGGCTGGTGAATGTCCATCATGATCCTGGTCACTCTGGACCTGCACCGCCTGGTGTAAATGTCCTGAAGGCAGGGCAATGCAGTTCGAGTGATGCGCTCAGCACATCGGATCACTCTATGGAGAGATTTCCGGTCCTGGGCGCAGCAGTTGCCGTACCAGGCGGTGATGCTTCCAGAGATAACAGACTGGATGGTGGCAGAGAAGAAGGTTTTCTGCAGCGGCAAATATAAGAAGACAAGCTTGTCTTCTTCCCGTAATCAAGTCGAAACCCGTTGAGGACGCGCATTCAGCGTCATCTGACGTCACGTCCGCAGGACTGCGCGGGAAATTCGGGCCCGAATTGCAGTACATTATGCAGCACACAGCCTGTTCAAGGCAATGGAGAGATACGTGGGTGGGCTCATTCTTTTTGGTTTTGAACGCTTCATCACCCATTAGCATTAAAAAACTTAAAATGCATGTTTATTTTTTCACAAATCCTGCCCCATGTCCCTTTAAGTACATTTATAGCCAGAAAATGACTTCTGATACTTGAGTTCATTTATTTTCAGAATCATTTCATTCATATATTCAAACAACTGGTATCCAATAGACCCGATGACATGACGTTACTCTGGTCTCTTCTGGTTGACTTTCAGTTGATTTGCATTATGGAGATATGTGAAATCAGCAAACTTGTTTATTTCTGCTCTCATTTTCAGCTGTAACTTTAACATTTAAAGATTTATAGTTAAACACGATGGTCTGAACTTTCTGACGTCTCTGCGCTGTTTGTTACTTTAGGTCTCAAACCTGAGGTTAGTGAAATTGTTTAATAATGACAAATGACAGCACCAGACACACATTTTAGATTAATTAAATGTATACACTTTTAAATAACATATAATGAAAAGACGTCATCAAGTTTTTGTAAAACAACAAGCATTGTTGTTGTTGCTATAGCAACAATAACAACAGCATTCTACAATAAGAATGCTTGATGAAGATCAAAGGAAGATCAAAGGCAAATGTATCAAAGACACATGAAATGTTATAAGTAGAAGAAATGACTTTATATTTGACATTTGTGCTCAGACTACAGTTTAGTTCAGACACATATCTCTTTGTCGCAATGGAACGTACACAGAATAACAAAAAAAAAGGTAGGAGAGGGAGAACAAGAAAGAAGGAAGATAGTTCACAGGATAAGAAAGTAGGAATAAACTTTAGGAGAGATCGTTCTCAGGCCAGGAGAAGACATAGAAGCCCGAGCATAGAAAACAAAGCGGCCCAGCAGAGGACAGAGCCGGAAGACATGGAAAACAACTCTGAGAAGGCTCGACCTCCAGCAGTTTTGTTTTCCCATTATGGACACTTGCTCCTCTGCGATGAACCTGAAGAGCAGACTGAAGTGCAGACTTCTCCCAGCATGTCCTCTCAAGACACATCGCAGGAGATGAATGAGTTGAAGAATCTGAAGTTAGAGGAGATCGAGGATCTGAAACCACAGCTCCAAGCGGTCTCTGAGACACTGCACAACACTCAGACTGACCATGAGCGCCAGATTGCCAACATTCGGATCAAATTGGAGAAAGTGAAGGCCGAGAATGCAGGCCTTAAAAAGCAAGTGGAGGACATGAAATTAGAAGTCCATGCTGAAAAGCAGCTGCGTGCACTGGCTGAACACAACACTGGGACAACTACTCAAAGCCTGAAGGTGCAGCTCCTTGACATAGAAAGAGCAGAGCTTGAGGCTCGCACAAAAGCCGAACAACTGGAGGCCGATCTTGTATTTGAGAGGGCTCAAGTTCAGATGCTGGCCAAGAAAGAGGAAATGGCTGGGAAGATTGTAGAAAGATCCCAGGCTTCCCATCAAGCCCAGCTTGAGGAGCACAGAGAGGAGACCAGGAAGATCGCATCTGCCCTTAAAAAGGCAGAGGATCTGCTGGAGACTAAGCATCTCTGCTGGCAGCAGGAGAAAACATCCCTGCTGGAGAAGATGGAGAAATCAAGAGCTCTCTATGAGGATCAGCTGGAAGAGCAGAAACACGAGAACAGCACCCTCGTTGCTGCTCTGAGGAATGTTGAGCAGAAGCTGGAGAGTCATCAGGTGGAGTGGCAGGAGGAAAGGACATCCCTCATTCAGGCCACAAAAGGCTTCAAGAAGACTGTGCAGGATATGCAACAGGAAACAAAGGAGGCTTTGGAAAGATCCCAGGCTTCCCATCAAGCCCAGCTTGAGGAGCACAGAGAGGAGACCAGGAAGATCACATCTGCCCTTAAAAAGACAGAGGATCTGCTGGAGACTAAGCACCTCTGCTGGCAGCAGGAGGAAACATCCCTGCTGGAGAAGATGGACAAATCCAGAGCTCTCTATGAGGATCAGCTGGAAGAGCAGAAACACGAGAAAAGCACCCTCGTTGCTGCTCTGAGGAATGTTGAGCAGAAGCTGGAGAGTCATCAGGTGGAGTGGCAGGAGGAAAGGACATCCCTCATTCAGGCCACAGAAGACT
Source organism: Pagrus major (assembly GCF_040436345.1). NCBI lineage: Eukaryota > Metazoa > Chordata > Actinopteri > Spariformes > Sparidae > Pagrus > Pagrus major. Next base: position 38,038,921 of record NC_133218.1, read on the forward strand.
TCAAGAAGACTGTGCAGGATATGCAACAGGAAACAAAGGAGGCTTTGGAAAGATCCATCAGACATCAGGTGAAGTTGCAGACATCCCTCATGCAGTCCACAGACAGTACTGACAAGATGCTGCAGGAAAAGGAGCAGGAGCGGGAGGAGAAAGAAAGCTCCATGAAGTCCCAGGTGGAAGAGCTCGTGAGCAAGAAGAAAAAGAAGAAGAAATGGTATAGGAGGTTCTTCCAGTGCATATGTCCATGCTTATTTACCGAGAACGACGACTAAAAACTCTCCCTGAGCTACAACTGGTTTTCTCCGGGTGCTCCGGTTAACCAACTTTAATTGAAAAAGAAATTCTTCAATTAAAAAAAAAAAGTTACATTAGTTCAGGCGTGTAAAACTGACCAATCACAAATATACAAGAACAAATGCGTGTACACACCCAGCCGTCCGAGGAGAGGGGATCTCTCTCTGAATTGCCTTTCCCGAGGTTTCTTCCTGTGTCCTTTCAAGGTTGTTCTGAGGTTCATGGGGAGTTTTTCCTCGTCTTCTTAGAGAGCTTGGGCTGGGTACCTGTTCCTGATCTGGATCTGCAAGGCCCACTGTCACACTGGTTTTCTCCGGGTGCTCCGGTTAGCCAACTTTAATCGAAGAAATAATTCTTCAATTAAAAAAAAAAAATGTTGAATTAGTTCAGGCATATAAAACTGACCAATCACAAATATACAAGAACAAATGCGTGTACACACCCAGCCGTCCGAGGAGAGGGGATCTCTCTCTGAATTGCCTTTCCCGAGGTTTCTTCCTGTGTCCTTTCAAGGTTGTTCTGAGGTTCATGGGGAGTTTTTCCTCGTCTTCTTAGAGAGCTTGGGCTGGGTACCTGTTCCTGATCTGGATCTGCAAGGCCCACTGTCACATTGGTTTTCTCCGGGTGCTCCGGTTAACCAACTTTAATCGAAAAAATAATTCTTCAATTAAAATTTTAAAAAAAATTGAATTAGGCATATAAAACTGACCTTACTACTCACAAATATACAAGAACAAATGCGCGTACACACCCAGCAGTCCGAGGAGAGTATGAAATCAAATCAGATCAAATAAAAAATTTGCCTTTAAAAGTAATTTTTTAAAATAATGTCACGTTTGTCATTCAGCTGTTCTTCAGAATTTAAAGTTTGTTGTAAAGCTTTAACCACACACAGGTCATTTCACTGCAGAACTCGTGCTTTTACTTTGGATACTTGGATACAGCAGATTATACCTTTACTTAATTAAGAATGAATTGAATGCAGGACTTGTACTAAAGTGTTATATAGTTGTATGTATTTGTACATAAATGAAGGCTCTGTATACTTCCTCCACCACTCATCTAATACTGACTATTGAAAAATGACATGTCATCATAAAAATCAATCATTTCTTTAAGATTTCAACAGTATTTGTCCTTTGCCACTAAAATGTTGAGCTTTTAAGGCTTTCTTATGTGTGCTGGTCATGTAACCATGGCAACTACAGGAGCCACACCACCCCACAGCAGCGAAACGATAAGATAGCTAACCACTTAGAGGACTCTGAATCATACACCTTATAATACTAGTTATCAAATATCTTTAGATTTTAATCCATGTAGCTACATTTCTGTTGGTCCAAAACGCTGCATTCAGAGTCAAATGAGCAAAAATCATTTCTGTTAAATAAAATAAAACGACCCAAATGAGTTTCTTAATCGATCAGCATTGTAGGCTATATTATATGATTGAGTTATTTCATCGAAGGGCAGTAATGAAATAAGATTGTGTGAAGGCATTCAGCCAGACCTCCAACCTCATCACCCACAGCCGTAAACACAGGGACGACCGGCCCCACCGCTGTCCTCGCTGCCTCGAAGGCTTCCAACACAGAGTGGACATGCAGCAGCACCAGGAGCACCACTGCGCCGATGGCGATGGCTCCATCTCTGAAAATGTTCAAGGCCTAAATCTGTACCAACGATTCACCTTAAATTTGTCGCATATCATCTGGACTATTTGTCCAGGGTAGAAGTACTGTTTATTATATTTTAGACACTTATCCACTGATAACAACCGGTCCAAAGTTACTGGAGAATAAATGGAATTCTTTTAAACCCCATTTAGTCTCCATTTAAATTTCATAATCAGCTCCATCAGCAGGCCTAATGCTATCTAGATTTAACATTTAGATTTAGCATTTAGATTTAACATTTAGATTTAGATTTAACATTTAGATTTAACATTTAACATTTAGATTTAGATTTAACATTTAGATTTAACTATTTAATATATTTCTAAGTTAACAAATACTGTTGTAAATGTGCTAAAAATTGACCACTCTTTTAAAAATTGTTTGAAGCTAAATGTGACAAAAAGTTGTTGTTATTTTCAGCGTGAGCTGCTTTACAAACGGCACCCCATATAATGCTGCCAGGGATCATTTTTGATAAACGTTTTGCAAAGCCAAATAGTTTATTTTAGCTCTGTATACTCCTCACTTCCAGCAACAGAAGAATAAAAGCTAACTGTTGTGTGACACAATGTTTCTAAAGGTTTGAATATTCACCGATGATAACTCTACGAAAGGAGTCCAGCAGAAGAAATGTTCACAGCCAGAGTGATTAGCTGACAGGAAGCCTCGGCCATCATCAGTGTGTTTGCTGCTGCCAGAATAACTTGAGTTTATTACAAAATGATCACCAACAGATGGTTGTTTTTACTTTGAGTCCCTGAACAAACACGTGGACCAGCTGGAAAACTGCTTTTGACGGAGCTCTGATGCATTTTAAAACATTTTAGGAGAGAAATGAGCGGGAAAAGTCGCTGAGCAGTGCTGGTCACGACGGTGAAAGTGTGAGGTTTGGAGGCTCCTGCAACAAAATGCAGAGAGCATCAGAGCTCTACATGACTTCAATATGAAGAGAAACAAGTCCGCTATCGGCTCCTTCACTGTCAGCCTCCAACACTTCTCCTACATTTAGTCTGGAGTCTTTTATCGATGAAGAGAAAACACAAGTGGCCCGGCATTCAGACTGCCCAGAGGAGACACGGCCTGGGTTGAGTCTCCACGGCTCTCATGGTGTGTTTAAGGACAGCCTCCTGCTCTGGATTCTCCACTCGTCCAGTCAGACTCTCGTGTTGTCGTGAGTAGGATCCGAACTTTGACACAAAATGGCAGAAGTAGCTCCAGCTCCCGCCGCCGCTCCGGCTAAAGCCGCCAAGAAGAAGGTGAGCAAGCCGAAGAAGGCTGGCCCCAGCGTCAGCGACCTCATCGTGAAGGCTGTGTCCGCATCCAAGGAGAGAAGCGGCGTGTCTCTCGCCGCTCTCAAGAAGGCTCTGGCTGCCGGAGGCTACGATGTGGACAAGAACAAGGCCCGCGTCAAGACCGCCGTCAAGGCTCTGGTGCTCAAGGGGACTCTGGTCCAGACCAAGGGGACCGGAGCGTCCGGCTCCTTCAAGATGAGCAAGAAGGTGGCTGAGCCCAAAGCCAAGAAGCCGGTTAAGAAGGCTCCTGCTAAAGCCAAGAAGCCCGCAGCCAAGAAACCCGCAGCGGCTAAGAAGCCCAAAGCTGCGGCCAAGAAGCCAGCAGCCGCCAAGAAGTCCCCGAAGAAGGCCAAGAAACCTGCGGCGGCCAAGAAACCAGCCAAGAGCCCCAAGAAGGCCACCAAGAGCCCCAAGAAAGTGGCCAAGAAGGCCTCTGCAACCAAGAAGGCTCCCGCAAAGAAGGTTGCCAAGCCCAAAGCCAAGAAGGCAGCACCCAAGAAGAAGTGAGCCGTCACTACAACATCACACGTCCCGATTAAAGGCTCTTTTAAGAGCCACCCACACCATCCTTAAAGAGCTCAGTCCTGTTCCTCTACTGTTTGTCATATCAATGAATGATCACTTAGAACACAGTAACTTTATAATACAGACAAACGAAACAAAGGAGGGAAACAAAGGTTCCCTCATCAGGTCATCAATAACTTACAGACGAACACAATCCAACCATCCGACAGATGACTACGTGAATCTACTGCCATCATCTCTACTGCACCTTCATTTTAGATTATTGATGAAAAAAAGAATAATAGTACTGTTGATAATACTAATTAATAATGCTGGGGGAAAAGTAAACAAACATTAAACCAGTAAACGATTAATGTTCACAACGTTACATATATCTACATTTTTAATGTTTTACCGTTAAAGTGCATTATTTTCCTTTATATATTATTTTGAATTTGCTTTTGCGCAATTTGTTACATCTTGTTTATTTCTTATGTAATTAAGCCATTATTATTTTCATCTTATTCATGGTGTTTCCATATAGTCTATTTTTATTTATTTATTTATTTTATACACTATATTTACTTATTACCATTTCTGTAGCTAAAGACTTTAAAATTAGTGCACTTGAGTGGAGTGACATGTTGACACTTTCTGATGGATACAGAATAAATAATGGACCTAATGATTTGACGACCCATCCCGGTTACTATGCGAGTTGTAATGTGCATTTATTTGACAGTTAATTTCATTCGAACAGCTCAATATGTTTGTATGGACCTGTTCTTGTTGTGTTACTGACATTTGTGATCAGTCAGATTTGTCTGCAACGAAATTATTTGGTATCGTTTAGCCTACTCGCGTTGTTTAGTTTAGTTTTTTTTTGTAAAACCCATTTACTTGAAAATTGATTAAGTTGGCCCGCTTAATTAATGCATCATCACTTTAGAAACACTGCTCTTTATCAGAAGTGAGTGTGTGGCTCTTAAAAGAGCCTTTGTGTTGCTGGTCTCAAGCAGGATGATTTACTTCTTGGCGGCCTTCTCGGTCTTCTTGGGCAGCAGGACAGCCTGGATGTTGGGCAGCACGCCGCCCTGAGCGATGGTCACTCCACCCAGGAGCTTGTTGAGCTCCTCGTCGTTGCGGACAGCCAGCTGCAGGTGACGGGGGATGATACGAGTCTTCTTGTTGTCACGGGCAGCGTTTCCAGCCAACTCCAGGATCTCAGCGGTCAGGTACTCCAGCACAGCCGCCAGGTAGACGGGGGCGCCGGCACCCACACGCTGCGCATAGTTACCTTTACGCAGCAGCCTGTGGACACGGCCGACTGGGAACTGGAGCCCGGCACGGGAGGAGCGGGTCTTTGCCTTTGCTCTGGCTTTGCCGCCGGTTTTGCCTCTTCCGCTCATGTTTCAGGTCTTTCTAGAGTCTCGTCTCAAAGAAAATGTGCTGCCGACACTCACAACCCTCCTTTTTATGTCCGCGGAGCGTGTGCGGGTCTCCAGCAGACCAACCAGAGAAGAGGCATTCAGCTGAGGGGCCCCTGGCTGAATTAAGGCGGTCTTTTTGAACAGATTTCTCGCCAATAAGCAGCGGAGATTCAGGCGGGGGTCGACTCCTCCAGGCGGCGCTGAGCTCCGAGAGGAGCCGCTAACCAATCAGGAGCCGGAGGTCTGAAGCAGCGTCACCGTTTCACAGCCGGTCCCACAGTTTAAGAGCAGCCAGTCTCGTCTCTTCACTACACTTTTCTCCTGTCTGTTCAGAGGAAGAAGAAACAATGGCAAGAACCAAGCAGACCGCTCGTAAATCCACCGGAGGCAAAGCTCCCAGGAAGCAGCTGGCCACCAAGGCTGCCCGTAAGAGCGCCCCGGCCACCGGCGGTGTGAAGAAGCCTCACCGTTACAGGCCCGGTACCGTGGCTCTGAGAGAGATCCGTCGCTACCAGAAATCCACCGAGCTGCTCATCCGCAAGCTGCCCTTCCAGCGCCTGGTCCGAGAAATCGCTCAGGACTTCAAGACCGACCTGCGCTTCCAGAGCTCCGCTGTCATGGCTCTGCAGGAGTCCAGCGAGGCTTACCTGGTCGGCCTGTTCGAGGACACCAACCTGTGCGCCATCCACGCCAAGAGGGTCACCATCATGCCCAAGGACATCCAGCTGGCCCGCCGCATCCGCGGAGAGCGCGCTTAACTTGTCTGCTGCTCCACAAACCACAACGGCTCTTTTCAGAGCCCCCTCACTTCTCCTACAGAGCTGCTTCCTTCACTGTTTCTGTGAAATCATTCTCTAGATAGCCTATAACTGTTTTTACTGATATTTTTATGAATAGAAGTGACTAATTTGTCATACATAGCACGTCGGTCAATATTTAAGTATAATCTATTTGCTCTGAAGACGCCAACCTAATATAATCATAGCATAGTGCACCCACACCAGCAGGTTGCAAAACTGGTCAGGTCAGTACAACAGCATTGTAACACAACGTAAATAACATGAGGACACATCTCAGTCTCTGAGCAGCAGCCTGACACTTCTCCTTCAGTAATCACTGCTGATCAAATACCTTTTGGGTCATTATACACAAACGTGCCATTTTGTCTGGCTCCAACAAAATTCCTCTGTAAATCTGAATAAACAAACAAAGATTATTCAGATATAGTTTCCATGATATGTCTCATAACATCAAAACAATCCCCCCCCCCCCCCCCCCCCACACACACACACACACCTCACCCCCTTTTGTTTTAGAGTAGAGAACACGTTGTGCAAAGCATCTTCCAAGAAATGTAAAAATGGCCTGTCTCTCAGTATAATTTTTCTACTCTTACTAGCTATAACTATCATATAAACTTAAACTTATATTAAGCTTCAAGTGTTGTTTCATTACTCATGAATGGGTTTTATTCTTAATATGTGTCAAATGTTGGAAAAATAAACAAAACAACAACAACATCACTCTGATCGCCCATCGCCACATAAGAGCTCACCCAGAGTGGCCATTGGGCTCTTGGTCACCTCTCTGATGTTAAAAACTTGATACGCTCTTTCACTACCCACAGAGACTTTCATCTTGGGAGGGATGGCCACAGTGTCACAATTCCCATCTTGAACTGAAAGTGGATGTCAAAGAAACACTGCTAGAGATGTCTTTTCAGTGTTTAATGAAATATACTGTTTATACAAATACACAGTAATGCCCACAGTAAGACCATATATCCATGTAAAATAAAGAGCTCCTCACCAAAGTGACAGAGAGAAAGATAGAGAGAGAGGCAGGAATGTTAATTTCACTAGTGTTATTTCTCCGGTTACCTACCAATGATAAATCATCCATTTCGGCAAAGCAATGTTTCACTAATATTACATAATAATAATAATAATAATAATAATAATAATAATAATAATAATAATAATAACTGTAAGCTGTAACACCTGCAAACTGTAACTTTATGGCAAGCTAAAATAACACTGTAAGTTGGACACCAAGTCTACTCTTAGCATTATTTGAAAACAAAGGCACGCACACACACACACACACACACACACACATTCTCGTATTTGTTGCCTTTTCGAGACCTCCAATTAAATCCTACCTTACCAGGACCACCCTTTCTAGACCTGATAGGAACACATGAAAGACATCCCTGAACTTGGAAAAAAATCTATTTTAATAATATTACCTCAGATTTAAGATACACACACACACAAAAAAAGTTATTTCCCAGATATTTTACTGTACTTGTAAGGACCGCCTCAACTTTTTTTTTTTCCTAAAGTAACCCTACTGCATTGGCTTTTATGAGTTCAGTCAAGTACACAGAGTAAAGTTTTAAATATCCTGGATGTGTCAGTACTCTGATACTCAGTACTCGAAAACAGCTTATTTGTTACAAAGCAACAAGCACTAACTACTAATTATAAACATGCCTGTATTTATCCCATCCTTCTGATGAGCTGTTCTGTCCTGACAGAAGTGAAAAAAACAGATTAAAGTAGAAAATGTCAAATATGTTTTGTCAGACAGCATAAAGCATGGTATAAAGCATCTCGTGTGCTCCTTCCTCCCTCTATTTGTGCTGTGGGCATAGTGGTGTTGTGGTGCTCCCTCTCTCACTGTCCTGGATCCCAGCTCAACCTGCACACACCTCTTCCATCAGCTCATCACCTTCTCCAGCATATCTATCCCTGCTTGACTCCCCTTCATCACGAAATCACTGTCTCAGACTGTTCAGGTTCATAGGCCACTTAAAAGTTCCGGTCATTTTTGAGACTGTTTTGTTTCTGTGTTTTAAACTTGTGTCCTGGGACTCTTTCCAACCTGCCTGCTGTCCCTGCACCTCTCCAGCCAGCTATACTCAGTCCTCAGCCTCTGTCAGCCATCATCTCCTCTCCACTTCCATTCTCTGGTAGCCTGCAATAAATCTCCATAATTTCACCTCACCTCTGTGCCCTGTATTTATGTCCACATTGAAACACCACCACAACAATGTTGTTTAATGAAGATGAAGATTTAGACAATAATTATACAACATGTTGAGCTTGTGCTATAGTCTAAAGCTGTTACATTTCAAACAACCACGTCTTTCCCATCCCAAAGTGTCTAAGTGAGAGCAAAGACCACATTCAACTAAATAAAGACTTAATGAAATCAAGGATACTTCTGCCAGAACATTAGCATTTAATGTTGCTTTTTTAGAGCAAGCAGCTCCAATACAAACCCATTGTACAAAACAATTTTAAATTCAATGTACTATTTGTACAAACAACATCGTTGTATTTGTGCAACACAGCTTTTTTTTTTAACCTGAATTCCAAGAAAAGTGGTAAAAGTGCATTTTAAGAGCAAAACATGCAAACATTCGTAAAATGCCTTGAAATATCTTTCAAAATAAAAGCAGCATTTGAAAAAAAACAAAACCCTTACTACTCAAAGGGTTAGAACAGGTATGACTCCATACAGATCACATGTCAGAGCCACAACAGTACCTTCTCAGACAGAACACATACATATCAAAAGGTACAGTAGAAAATATGAACCAGGAAGTTGTTGCATTGTATTGCATTGCATTATAAGTAAAAGGCCCTTGAACCGGTGGGGTGCTTTAATCAAACCCTGTAACAATTATTTAAGTAACTTTTTTGCACCCAGTAAGTGAGTGGAGGTGAGTGGAAAGTTACTGGGTGCAGGTAAGAGGGAAAAGCAGGCAGGGGACCGGAGTGGATTGTGACATTTTTTGGGTTTTTCCAACAGACGAACAGTTTCAGCCTCACTATGTGTGCAGCTAAGATACAATAGATATATGTGACTAAAGTGTTCCTATGGAAACAGAAGGCCTACTGTCATGGTGTGGAAGGTGTAGGCCTACCTTTGTAAACATAGTCCATGTCTACAGCTTCTGATCTGACACGATTCTATTGTAAACATAGAATTTCACACCTCTCCAGTCCCTGCGAGCGAGGGCTTCAGGTGAAGCAGCGATGCACCTCTCGCAGTCTTGTTTTCCAGGGGTCTTGCCGATACGAATGAAAACCATCAGAGTCTTTTCAACTGCTTTCACCTCCTCTGTTGACCACTTTTGTTTTGCCTTTTTACCACCTTGGAAAGGAGATTGTAAAGAACATTTATTACACAGGAAATTTAATACATGCACAGGTGTATGCGCTTGTTGTGTAAGAGGTCATTGACTAAAGAACATGGATTGGGTTGAGGGCCTACCTATGTTTTGCCTGGACAAGTTGCCCGTATATAAAATTGTTCATTTAATTTCATGTTCATATTCATTTCATTGTTAAGGAACTATGTGTTTGGTAATTTCACTGCTGTTTACTTAGCTACCAGGCAAGTGGTTTGGCATATGTATATTAGTGTTCAACCTGAGGGGTATTCCAGAAAGGAAGTTCAACAAACTCTGAGCATAACCCTGAGTTGAACCTGTGAAGTGAAACTTCTCTTCACAGAGTTTTCAGTACCAGAACAGTTGATCTCAGTTAGTTCAGTCAACTCTAGTTTGTTAATTCTGAGTTTTCACATAAATACGTAATGACAACACATAATGGCAACACCACATTCTTACCTCCCGAGGCTGTCTTCTGTCCAAGCTGCTGCTTTGACGTGCTTTTCTTACGTCGAGTCACAGGTTCCTCTCCTGGAAAACATTTATAGGAAACAAAGTTAAGTACGTGGCGTGACTAGCCTACTGCCACAGATTCTGCAGAAATCTTCACAACATGCAGAGAAAACATAGCAGTAACTAGTAATATAAATATTAAATTTCAGCCAGTTGGACAACACTACTTCAGAAACATTTACAGCATGATTTATCTAAGAGAGAATTAAGTCATTAAAAGGAGCAAGCACGCTCACTTCCTGGCTCTAGAAAAGGAGTTTGTCTGACTGTTCATCTATGTTAACACTTTGGAAATAAAAAACATGGAGAGAGCAGTATAGACCTTTTCCTCTAAAAACGATCAAGAGGATATTTTCACTTCACACCACTTGTGAAGCAAAGGCATTGTGATGACAAAGTAAATATCCCAGCCAAGCAGAGAGACTGGACAGACTAGCTGGTGTCTGGCATGAAAAGGGTCAATCAGCCTTTGATTTTCCTCTTGCTGTTCAGTTACAGTGCATAGAAACTGCTGCTGACACAAATGTACATCATGGTGGGAAAAGAAAGAGCCATGTGTCACACTTACCTTCTGAGCTTTGCTCTTCTGCAGACTGCAGTTTGTGTTGAGTCACCGAAGCTCCTCCTAGAAAACATTCATAGAAAATTAACTCATAAACAGGACAAGAATGAGCCTCTGCATGTTGTGTAATGTGTACAAATGCCCAGAGTTACTGTGTATAGATGCTCTGACCAAACACAGCTACAAGAATAATTTAACATACATGTGAAAATACAGGACACATAATGACAACACCACATTCTTACCTCCCGAGGCTGTCTTCTGTCCAAGCTGCTGCTTTGACGTGCTTTTCTTACGTCGAGTCACAGGTTCCTCTCCTGGAAAACATTTATAGGAAACAAAGTTAAGTACGTGGCGTGACTAGCCTACTGCCACAGATTCTGCAGAAATCTTCACAACATGCAGAGAAAACATAGCAGTAACTAGTAATATAAATATTAAGTTTCAGCCAGTTGGACAACACTACTTCAGAAACATTTACAGTATGATTTATCTAAGAGAGAATTAAGTCATTAAAGGAGCAAGCACGCTCACTTCCTGGCTCTAGAAAAGGAGTTTGTCTGACTGTTCATCTATGTTAACACTTTGGAAATAAAAAACATGGAGAGAGCAGTATAGACCTTTTCCTCTAAAAACGATCAAGAGGATATTTTCACTTCACACCACTTGTGAAGCAAAGGCATTGTGATGACAAAGTAAATATCCCAGCCAAGCAGAGAGACTGGACAGACTAGCTGGTGTCTGGCATGAAAAGGGTCAATCAGCCTTTGATTTTCCTCTTGCTGTTCAGTTACAGTGCATAGAAACTGCTGCTGACACAAATGTACATCATGGTGGGAAAAGAAAGAGCCATGTGTCACACTTACCTTCTGAGCTTTGCTCTTCTGCAGACTGCAGTTTGTGTTGAGTCACCGAAGCTCCTCCTAGAAAACATTCATAGAAAATTAACTCATAAACAGGACAAGAATGAGCCTCTGCATGTTGTGTAATGTGTACAAATGCCCAGAGTTACTGTGTATAGATGCTCTGACCAAACACAGCTACAAGAATAATTTAACATACATGTGAAAATACAGGACACATAATGACAACACCACATTCTTACCTCCCGAGGCTGTCTTCTGTCCAAGCTGCTGCTTTGACGTGCTTTTCTTACGTCGAGTCACAGGTTCCTCTCCTGGAAAACATTTATAGGAAACAAAGTTAAGTACGTGGCGTGACTAGCCTACTGCCACAGATTCTGCAGAAATCTTCACAACATGCAGAGAAAACATAGCAGTAACTAGTAATATAAATATTAAGTTTCAGCCAGTTGGACAACACTACTTCAGAAACATTTACAGTATGATTTATCTAAGAGAGAATTAAGTCATTAAAGGAGCAAGCACGCTCACTTCCTGGCTCTAGAAAAGGAGTTTGTCTGACTGTTCATCTATGTTAACACTTTGGAAATAAAAAACATGGAGAGAGCAGTATAGACCTTTTCCTCTAAAAACGATCAAGAGGATATTTTCACTTCACACCACTTGTGAAGCAAAGGCATTGTGATGACAAAGTAAATATCCCAGCCAAGCAGAGAGACTGGACAGACTAGCTGGTGTCTGGCATGAAAAGGGTCAATCAGCCTTTGATTTTCCTCTTGCTGTTCAGTTACAGTGCATAGAAACTGCTGCTGACACAAATGTACATCATGGTGGGAAAAGAAAGAGCCATGTGTCACACTTACCTTCTGAGCTTTGCTCTTCTGCAGACTGCAGTTTGTGTTGAGTCACCGAAGCTCCTCCTAGAAAACATTCATAGAAAATTAACTCATAAACAGGACAAGAATGAGCCTCTGCATGTTGTGTAATGTGTACAAATGCCCAGAGTTACTGTGTATAGATGCTCTGACCAAACACAGCTACAAGAATAATTTAACATACATGTGAAAATACAGGACACATAATGACAACACCACATTCTTACCTCCCGAGGCTGTCTTCTGTCCAAGCTGCTGCTTTGACGTGCTTTTCTTACGTCGAGTCACAGGTTCCTCTCCTGGAAAACATTTATAGGAAACAAAGTTAAGTACGTGGCGTGACTAGCCTACTGCCACAGATTCTGCAGAAATCTTCACAACATGCAGAGAAAACATAGCAGTAACTAGTAATATAAATATTAAGTTTCAGCCAGTTGGACAACACTACTTCAGAAACATTTACAGTATGATTTATCTAAGAGAGAATTAAGTCATTAAAGGAGCAAGCACGCTCACTTCCTGGCTCTAGAAAAGGAGTTTGTCTGACTGTTCATCTATGTTAACACTTTGGAAATAAAAAACATGGAGAGAGCAGTATAGACCTTTTCCTCTAAAAACGATCAAGAGGATATTTTCACTTCACACCACTTGTGAAGCAAAGGCATTGTGATGACAAAGTAAATATCCCAGCCAAGCAGAGAGACTGGACAGACTAGCTGGTGTCTGGCATGAAAAGGGTCAATCAGCCTTTGATTTTCCTCTTGCTGTTCAGTTACAGTGCATAGAAACTGCTGCTGACACAAATGTACATCATGGTGGGAAAAGAAAGAGCCATGTGTCACACTTACCTTCTGAGCTTTGCTCTTCTGCAGACTGCAGTTTGTGTTGAGTCACCGAAGCTCCTCCTAGAAAACATTCATAGAAAATTAACTCATAAACAGGACAAGAATGAGCCTCTGCATGTTGTGTAATGTGTACAAATGCCCAGAGTTACTGTGTATAGATGCTCTGACCAAACACAGCTACAAGAATAATTTAACATACATGTGAAAATACAGGACACATAATGACAACACCACATTCTTACCTCCCGAGGCTGTCTTCTGTCCAAGCTGCTGCTTTGACGTGCTTTTCTTACGTCGAGTCACAGGTTCCTCTCCTGGAAAACATTTATAGGAAACAAAGTTAAGTACGTGGCGTGACTAGCCATCTATACAGTCTGACTGTATGATGTCCAGAACTAGATTGAGGATGTTAGCATTAATCCAAAAAAGGGTAATGTTGTTATGATCTAGCACACCAGTCAGAAGCATAGACATACCTGCTGGAGCAGCTGGATGATCTTCATATTCAGATGACACCTCTGAGCTTTCTTCCATTATTTCAGATTGGTCTGCATGATGGCAAACAAAGGCGAATTGAATCAAATTAAATATGTGTGAATTGAAATTATACAGGTGCACAGTCAACATTGCCCTTATAATAAGTAATACGTTACCATTGGGGCTGATTGAGATTTGGTCAAGACCTTTCCCCTTGAACTCTGCCAGTCTGCCCTGTTCACAGGCCATCAGTACCTTACTAATCTTTGCCAACTGCAAAGTTCCTTCAGGGAGGCGGTAGAACTTCCTGTGTACCCTGATGTCGTGTCCCAGAAAGTCTGCCAAAAGATCTTGTTCAGTGTCATTTAGATTTAGTACTCTTGACAGAGTGGCTACTTGTTTTCTTAGTTTTGTCGATGACAGAGCTTCAGGTTTTTTGGCCCCACAGTTTTTAGCCAACTCACGGATGCAGTCAGACCCCCTAAGCCTTGTTTCAAAGCCTGCTCTGGCAAATAAGTAGATGTTTTCACCGACTCCACATGAGCTTCTCTCTTCCACAAGTAGCTCCAGAGATTGCACCATTGCTGGAGTAAGGATGATAGGCACCTTCCTGCCATGCTTCCCCCGAATTTCCACACGTTCAAAATGCTGGCAGAGCCTTTTCTCCAATGCTGTCAGCGCTTCACCAATGTCTTCATTAAATGGGGAGTTGTCCCTGGTGATAAATGCTTCTAAACGCATCTTTGAGACCTCACCTTCTCTCCTTCGGTTGAAAAGGATTATCTGTGCCAATATTACTTTGGCAAGATTGCTCCAATTCCTTGAGTTTTTCTCATCCGACAACTGCCTGTAATATTCTTTCTGCTTGTCAGTCATGTACATGTGCATTTTTTTCACATCCTCTGCTAACGGAATGAGCTTCGGTTTGTTCCATTTCTTCTCCTCAAGTGTACGGTATGCAGCAGAAGAGATCATCTCATTCCAGGTAAGAGAGTACATGCGTCTAAACTCTTGGACAACCTGCTTCTTTTCATTATTCTGGGATGAAAGAGCTTCAGCTTCCATGATGTCTGCAACTCTCTGGATGCTTTGCCCTAGCTTTGTGGCTAGGGTGGGTTTCTCAAACTTGTTCCTCTTTTCATCAAAGCCAGCTACTTCTTTGACAGCACGAATCACATGGTGAAAGTGTTGTGGATTAATATAATCCTCCATCCTTTTCAGAGGGGTCACCGTCCTTCCTAGGATCACGAGTCTCCCCAGACCTCGCATAATTTGACGAACATTGTCATGTTGAGAGGCAGTTTCACGTTGCCGGTTGTACATTTTCTCTCCAACCTTCATTATATATTGGTCTTCTTTTACTGTATCTGAAATTTCATCTTGAGTCATGCCATTCACGAGGGCCCATACCTTCATGTTCACATCTTTGGGTACAGGTTGAGCAGAAGCACAGAGTGTCTGTATTCTTGTTTTACCAGGTAGTGTTCGGCGAACACTTTGAGCAAGTGAGCACCGTTTTGCGTGCCTCCACAGGGACTTGCGCTTGAAGTACCCAAAGCATGCAAAGCAGTGCTGATAGTCCTTTGGACTGCTCTTGTCATCACTTTGTTTACAAGGTACCAGCGTCCCTTCTCCCTTTGTCAGCGCATCAATGTTGTGTGCCCGATTTCCTTGCTTGCGAAGGAGATCCAGCTGATTTCTCCTTTCTTTGGAGTTCTTTGCAAGAGCCACTGCACTAGCAACTTCCCTTTTATCCCCGTGTTTACGTTCGAGGTGGCGTGCAATTTTTAATTGCGGTTCCCCACAGTAAAGACAGAAGTTTCTCTTCTTGTGGTATTTCTTGGACCCAGTTAATTTTGGAACACAAGCTATAACCAGAGACTCACTTTTCTCAACTGAGACAGAGTCAGCAGATTTTTTCAATTTTGTGTAAGTCTTTCTAATTTTTTTTCTTTTGATTGATGCAGAGTCAGCTTCTACTCGAGAACTTGTGCTTGTCTTAATACTCTTTTTGTATCTTGATTCACCTGATTCCTCTTCTTCACTAGAACTGTCACTTCTGTTGTATCGTTTCTTTGTTTTCAGTCTTGGTTCATCTGATTCCTCTTCTCTGAAATGCACACTGGCTTTCTTACCTCGCTTCTTTTTCGATTCTAAAGTGCTTGGTCTTTGCTTCGGACTATTTTGTTCTGAGTATTCATCTGAACTGGCCTCTGATGATGCTGGGACATACTCCTCTTCACTGATGCTGTTAGTGGAAAGTGAACAATCTTCGTGGTACTCAAGCATTTCTTTGGTCAGCTACAATAGAACAGAGACATTTAATTTATGTTAGAATCAAAAGTGAGCAACGTCATAATGCAATTATATGCTCAAGAAATGTACATAACAGATTAATCTGTTTAGCTGATTATTCAGGGCTTATGTAAATAACATTTGACTGCCACATAGACCTAACAATAAACATGTACAACACGTGAGCTTTACTTACAAATACGCTGTCTGTTCTTGTTAAGGGTGGAACCTCAATGTCATCTTCTATCTGCAAAAATTGTAAAGGGAAATTTGTAAAATTTAAATAGAAGCATTTTGAAAATATCACAGGCAATTAAAGATTAATTACAGGTTTGTATTAATAATGTAAATTATGCGAAAACCTAAGGTCTGCAGGCTAACTTGTGGAACAATAGATAAACTTCATCAATTATATAGCTCTACAAGATCTGAGCCTCACTATGACAGCAACTGATGAAATGTTATATTTGCTGCCAAATCAAGTAGTTACAACTTATGCTTACAATCAGTATAATTGAATTTTTTATGCAAGTTAGTGACAGAAAGAGGCCAGGTGGCTTTTTGCTATGTAAGTATAGTGGAGTCATGGAACCCTGAGCAGAGAGAAGGCACACTTTCACTGTTTTAGTCTGGCTGTGGATGCAGGTTAGTCCCTCTCTGTCCCTCTTCTCATATTAAAAGCTAAACAGTACACTACAATATGTTTCTGAAAACATTTTCATCAAGAAACAGGCTGCAGTAACAAGATCTTGAGTCATGTTTGATCAAAACTACTTAATTTGCAAGTTTGATCAGTATGTGTTCAAATGTTATCTTTTCCCCCCACAACTTTTCCAACAAAGTTCAACAAATGCAGTGTTTCCAAAGTCAAAGAGTAGTCGTGTTAAATAATCAAGATCTCAATATTGATTAAAATAACTGATTATGATTTTTGCCTTAATTGAGCAGCCCTACATGTCTTGATGTCTTTAATAGTTTCTCACTGTACATCGTAATACAGTTTAATATTCATTTTTAATCACAGCAGTGTCCATAATGGGTATAAATGCATGTACCATCATAACTGGTCAGCATTTTGATGACAGGCATTACAAATTCCTCTTTCAGCTCAGAATACTGCAGTGACTTTCAAAGAGGTCACTGAAACTGAAGACATAAATGTATATGTATGTATATGAATATCCCTGTCATTATGTGTTTTTGTTGGTCACTCTAAAGTACATTATAAAAAGGGGTCATCCAACTAACCGCTTTGTTCAGGCTATGGTGGAAAAACAAGGTTCTCTCTCTCTCATCGTTTAATGTTTCTGTGTGCGCCTTCTCATAGCGGCTCTCACACGCATTGTGATGTGCTTTGAGTTTCTGAAGGCGACTCTGTCGTCTGTTTGACGTGGAAGCCATCCGTCAAATCAGCAACTTCAACTAAATTACAGAAGAAGAAAGAAAAATGTTTTAGGTTCAAGATGAGCGAACAACACCTGTAGTTACACAGAAATCAACATAACATGACTTATATTTTCATATAACCATAAAATTATTCATACTTGACAGAACTAAAACTAAACACTGTGCTGCCAGTGACAGCAGTGTGACCACTGAACCTGATGTTGAACAGGACAAGATGTATGGATCTGCACTGATAATTACATAGAGCCTTTATCTGCTGATGTGAGGCTGTGCAGAGATCATCGTGTATCCCTAAATAAATCTGAGGTTTTATGAAATATGCGTTTTCACTAAATGCAGCAGATATAAATATATTTAATTTCTCTAAAGTTACAATCTTTAGCTTTAAGAATTATTGTTCAGTCACACTGTACACTACCACAAACTGCTTAATATAAAGTTTATAATGAGACCTCATTACGTCTCCTCATCTCACCTGTGCAGTCAGAAGAGGAACCTGAGCTTTCCTCCTGTAAACACAGTGACACATCAGTCAGACTTCAACAGATCACAGCACTCTGCATTTCAAGCTGCAGTCTCACAATTTGGCAGTTTATGGATGTAATTAACATCGTGACATGAATCTAAAATCATCTCAATGTTGATATTTGGTGTGTGAATGACTCATAAATGCATCAAACATACAAACACATCAGAGGGTCTACCATTGTCCTCTGTCCTCACACCCTCTGTCCTCACACCCTCGGTTCAAGTGAGGAAAAACTTGCCCAAAACTATTCATGTGGCAGTGACACAGTATATTACTTTGATAAAACAACGGAAGCTCATTGTTCATGAAAAACGGAGGATGAAGTCATCATCATCATCATCTGTCCTCCTCACTCAACATGCATCCTATTTTACTACGACAGAAACAAGCTGCTTCATCATAAAGTGTTTTAACAACAGAAAAACTCAGTGTGCACAGACTTTAGTTTTAATTTCTACCAGAAGTTTCTCTGTCTCTGTTCACTGGCCGCTAATTGGCCGTAGCTGTCAGCTAACGTCACATTAGCCATTAGCTGCCCAGGTGGTGAAGTTTGAGCACATTGACGCAGTTAGCTGTTTTTACGTTGCGTTAACGTGTGGAAACAAATGCAAATGTAAAATGAACAGCGCACTTATTTTACAGGGAGCAACAATAACTCAAAACTTACCTTATTCATTAGAAGTCGCGCAGTAGTCCGTGTATATGTGGCTCGCACGGTGCCGAGTCGTGCTGGTCTGAGGAGTCCCGAGGGCTCACGTGCGGAGACGGAAAAGGAGCGCTGGATTTACGACACAGCGCACACCTGAGTAACTACGCACATAGTTTTTTTTTTTTTTTTTTTTTTTTTTTTTCTTTATTTAAGTATTCAATTTATACAAAGTGTCAAACACTAACACATAACACAACACATGAGAGCTGTTTCACATTCAAAGGTCAATAAATAGAATAAATAAATACAGCAAGGATCTGGGGGGGGGGGGGGGGGGGGGGGGGGCTGACATAGACACGTGATCGGAGCAGGTGCAGGAGGGGAGACAGTTTTGTTTTGTTTTTTTTAGATAGTTCTTATTAGGACCGCGGTGTGTTACAGCCCAGTCTGTGGATACATGATCAGACAGAGGGGTCTAATGTTTTTAGATAGTTCTTATTAGGACCGCGGTGTGTTTCACACACTCATGATGTGGGGGAAGGACAGCCTACAGGCTGTGGATACATGATCAGACAGAGGGGTCTTATGAAGACCACCGTTGCATTGTTGTGGGTGATACAAACAGTAGAGACATTAACATATATGCATACATCCAACACGCTGCATTCCCATTCACACACAAATATTAAAGTAGGCTACAGTAAGCATTAATGCTCTGCATAATAGAAAGAAGGACTGTGTGACAGCCTTACTATCATTCTCCTTTCTCTACCTCCATAGCATTTAAGCATCCTCCAGGCCATCAGTTGGTTGGCTGCACCTTAAACGGCCAGGGCTGGCAGGTATAAATAGGGTGGCCATTTTATGATCTTTCTCTCTTTTGTTCTGGGCAGCCAGGAGTTCTGCTACATGGTAAATTTAATTTGTTCTTGGGGTTTGATTATTTAGTTATGTAGGAGTGGTCAGTAAATCAACGCTTTCGTAGTGTCACAAAATACGTTCCTTTTATTGGTTATCAGTAACGGCAATATAAATTAAACTCGTCTTAAACAGAAATACTCGCTTTGCATTATTTTAGCCTGGCGATCTATGTAGCTCACTAAATCAGCAAACCTCGCTCTTCTGCCTCTTCGCTCTTTGATATCAAAAGCTTCAGTACGCCAGCGTTCTTTCATTTTGTAAGGCAGTTTAGACACCACCGTTCGTAGGTTGGTAGGATTGTCCATCTCGTCTAAGTCTATGTCCTCCATAGAGTTGCGACATCCAACAAGAAACATTGCATAAGCACTCAATGACTTCCCGTCGTCTGACTTGATCTGTGGCCACTTTAATGCCTTATCGATGTATGCACTGGCGATCTGTAGTTCATCCCCATAGTGTTTATGAAGAAGACGCTTCGCTTCATAGTAGCCTTTGCTGGGTGGCATGTGAGCACAGCTGCGGACTAACTCTTGGGGTTCACCGGCTGTAAACTTTTCCAAAAAATACAATACTAATCATTATCTATCTTTTGTTCTATTGAATGCTCAAATGCTCTACTGAACGATTTGTACTGCAGTGCATCACCTCTGAAGACAGGAATATCCTTCACTGGTAGCTGAGATTGCTTTTGTTGTTTTACTAGCAGTTCAGTAATCACATTCTGATTTTGCATGACTTTTATTATGTCCTCACCTCTGTTGGTTGGTGCGTTATAGCTCAAATCCTGTGGAGCCACATTGTGCAGCGTTTGTGGTGGTGCATAAAAGTTCATGCTGCCTGGTTGGAGAGGAAAGTGTGGTGTTTAAGGGAAAAACACAGCAAATGTCACTGTATGTTAAAAAGAAAACACGTGTTGTGCCTCAGTTGAGTGATGTGTGCAGTTCTGTTGTAGTTGACCTGATTGCCTACTAATAAATGGCTGCTGCCGACTAGCACTCCAAGTCGTCGTGTTTTCACCTCCTTCCCCACATGGTCTGCCGACACGACAGACATTTGGCGACGAGGATGAGATTTCGTGTGGGTGAAAAGAGTTTTATTCAGTAAAAGAAAAACTCCGTCGAGACGACAGGACAGCGAGGAAAATGGCAGGTGCGTTCGGGAAAAGTGAAGATCTTAACTTCGATGAAAACGAAGAACAATTCGACGCCTATGTGGAAAGGTTAGAACAATTCTTCGTGGCTAACGGACTAAAACTGGACGAAGATAAGACCAAAGCTGTGTTCCTCACTGTGGTTGGTAAAAAGAACCACATGCTGCTAATGGACTTGTGTGCACCAGAGAAACCGTCCGAGAAAAGTTTAAGAGAGCTGCTTCAGTTACTGCGCGAACACTTTGTGCCCAGGACAAACGTTATTGCTGAAAGATATAAGTTTAATACAAGAAACCAGAGAGAAGATGAGTCAATCAGTGAGTACATGGCTAGCCTGAGAAAGCTAGCGGCGTCGTGCCACTTTGGGACTTTTCTAGAAGACGCTCTCAGAGACAGGTTTGTGTGCGGGGTTAAAAGCGCAGAGCTACGGGACCGCATGCTGACTGCGGCTCACTCAAAGCAATTGACTTTGGCAGCTGCTTATGATATGGGACTGGCACACGAAGTAACGAAACAAAATGCGCAGCAGTGGTCACACAAAGCTTTCAAGGCTAACGCCATTTCCAAGGCAACCGTGTCAAAGAAGGAAGAGTGCGGAAAACCATGTTACAGATGCACCGGAAAAGGGCACGCGCCGGACGAGTGCCGCTTTAAAGAGGTGGACTGCCGGGTGTGTAAGAAGAAAGGACACATCGCCAAGGCATGCAGATCCCGACCAGAGGGGAGAAAAGAAAAACCGACCAAATGGACCAAGCACCTGGATGCTACAACCCGAGCAGCTGACAGCGACCAGGATAAAGCCCAGGAGTCGCCGACTGGAGCGCCCAGCCTGCCGGACGAAACGCCGAGAGACGTCGCTTCACGAGAGAGGGAGACAACGACATCACCTGTGAAGCCAGAGCAACGTAAAGATGGAATAGCCGAGACTGCACCGGAGCCTGGCTTTACCACACGGTACCGGGCAGGTAACGTCAGAGATGTAGAACTGTTTTCAATAGACACTGAAAACAGTTCTACATCTGAAGCAGGTAGTGAGATTGTAAAACCTTATTATGTGTATATAAGGGTAAATGAGAAACGGTTAAAAATGGAAATAGACACAGGTGCAGCCGTGTCTGTGATTTCTGAAAAACTGTACAAAAGAAGGTTTAAGAAAGAAAAACTAATGCCTTCAAACTGTGTGTTGAGAACCTACAGTAAGCAGTCACTCAGACTAATGGGGAGTATTACTGTTAAAGTAAAGTGTAATGGAAGCACACGCGTACTTCCCCTCCTTGTGGTAAAAGGAGATGGTCCAGCCTTGTTGGGAAGAGACTGGATCCAGCAACTGAAACTAAGCTGGTCAATTGTAAACAAAGTAGCACCTGATAGCTTTGAAGAGCTATGTGACAGATACCCAGAGGTGTTTCAGCCCAGTCTAGGGAAAGTGACGGGCATTAAAGCTAAACTACATGTGGTGTCAGGGGCTGTTCCCAAGTTTTGTAAACCACGGCCTGTGCCATATGCACTCAGGGACGCTGTGGAAGCCCAACTAAATAAAATGGAGGCTGATGGGGTTATCACACCTGTGAATTTCAGTGAATGGGCTGCACCCACTGTGAACATTCCTAAAGTTGATCAGACAGTGCGAATCTGTGGGGACTATAAAGTGTCTATAAACCCCTGGCTTGAGGTAGATCAGTACCCCATACCAAAACCACAAGATTTGTTCACAAAACTAGCAGGAGGGAAGAAATTCACCAAGCTTGATTTGTCACAAGCATATCAACAAGTAGAGCTAGATGAGAGTTCTAAACCGTACTTAACCATAAATACACACAAAGGGCTCTACCAAGTAAACAGACTTCCCTACGGTGTAGCCAGTGCCCCTGCTATATTTCAAAAGTTAATGGATCAAGTTTTGCAGGGCATAGATGGTGTTATTTGTTATTTGGATGACATACTCATTACGGGACAGGACACAGAGACACACATGAAGCACCTGGAAGAGGTTTTGAAAAGACTGAAAAGCCACAACCTCAGGGTGAACAGAGAAAAATGTGCTTTCTTTCAACACAGTGTGTCTTATTTGGGACATGTCGTGGATGCAGAGGGGATTCATCCAATGCAAGAGAAATGTGAAGCTATTGCTAAGGCGCCTGTTCCCACAACAGTTACAGAGTTAAGATCTTTCTTGTCACTGTTAAGTTATTATGGGAAGTTTATTCCAAACCTTTCTACACTGATAGCACCTATGACAGGACTGCTACAAAAAGATGTAAAGTGGGAGTGGTCACCATCATGCCAGAAGTCATTTGAAGAAGCTAAAAAGCAGCTTCTCTCAAACAGAGTCCTTGTTCATTATGATCCAGAACTACCACTTATACTCGCTTGTGATGCTTCACCAGTAGGTGTAGGTGCAGTCATCTCACACAAAATGCCTGATGGTAATGAAAAACCGGTAGCTTTTGCTTCTAGGATGCTTACAAAAGCTGAGAAAAACTACTCCCAAATAGAAAAATAAGCATTAGGCCTGGTTTTTGGAGTGGTAAAGTATCACAAGTATTTGTTTGGTCGTAAGTTTATTTTGATAACAGACCATAAGCCATTACTGAAGATCCTAGGTCCAAAAACAGGAGTACCACCTTTGGCTGCAGCTAGGATGCAAAGATGGGCCCTGATATTAGCTGCTTATACCTACGAGATCCAGTACAAACCATCCGAGCAGCATGGCAATGCGGACGCATTATCCAGACTTCCAATGGCAGACGACAGTTTTCCCAGGTCAAACCCTGTGTACAGAGTGTCTTACTTAGATAGTCTGCCCCTAACAGCAAAAGACATTGCTCAGGAAACTCAGAAAGATACATTACTGGCTAAGGTGAAACAACATATTATGTCAGGTTGGCCAAAACATGTTCCTGATGAGGCTCTACAGCCGTATGTAAAGCGCAGATATGACCTCACAATGGAAAATTACTGTGTGCATTGGGGTTTTCGAGTAGTTATCCCACAAAAACTGCAGCACAGGCTACTGTCAGAGTTGCATGATAGTCACTGGGGTATGGTAAAGATGAAATCTTTGTCCAGAAGTTTGTTCTGGTGGCCTACTTTGGATGAAGATATTGAAAAGGTGGTGAACTCATGTGACATCTGTAAACAACAGCGCAGCATGCCAGCCACAGCACCCGTGCATACGTGGAAATGGGCTTCAGGTCCATGGGAAAGAATCCATCTTGATTTTGCAGAGGTTAATAAGCAGATGTTTCTAGTGGTTATGGATGCGTATGCTCGCTGGCCTGAAATCTTCCATATGCAAACTACCACATCCAGCAAAACCATAGAGACTCTTAGAGGTCTATTTGCAGCATATGGGTTACCAAAAGAAGTAGTGACAGACAATGGCCCTCAGTTCATTTCAGGTGAATTTGACACATTCCTTAAGATGAATGCTGTGAAGCACATTAAAACTCCTGCTTATCATCCAGCTTCAAATGGACTGGCTGAAAGATTGGTCCAAAACTTCAAGAGATCTTTAGCCAAAAACAGAACCATGGGTGGCATGACGTTGCAACATTGTATTGCTAATTTCTTGATTAGCTATCGCAACATGCCACATACTACCACCAAGAAAACACCAGCAGAGTTGTTCCTGAGAAGGCAAGTCCGCACTAGGTTTTCTCTGGTGAAGCCAGACTTGTCTCAGTCCCTTGCTACTGGTGGTCCTTCAACCCAGTCAGATAGGAAAAGAAAACTCAGGTCTTTCTCTGTAGGTCAGGCTGGACTTGTGAAAAACTACAGGGGAGGAGAGAAGTGGTTGGATGGTGTAATAACTGAGGTTTTGGGTCCTGTAACATACATGGTGTCTGTGAATGGAGCATGTGTAAAAAGACATGTAAACCAGATGTTGGATGCAAAAACAAAACCAGGAGAACAGACTGTGATTAACACTGATGGATATGTGGATTACCCTGTTGATCCTGGAAATGACATGAGAGACACTGAGACTGTTACTGAAGTGTGTGAAACGTCAGAAGAAACACTTGAAGAGCACCAGAGCTCAGGGAGAATGGACGATGCTCTGGGAGAATCTTCAAGTTCAGGTTGCATGGAGCGCCCTAAGAGAAATGTGCGCCCTCCTGAGCGTTTGGACTTATAATATGTCTCAAAGATAGACTGTCAATGCAGTATTGATCCTCTTTTTGTTAATAAGCATCATTGTATACTCAAAGAAGTGACAGAGTTACATTATAATTTTTTTGTTTGATGTTAAGAAAATAAGAAAGAAGAGAATGTTAAGTTTAAAGCTACAGGGGAGGAGCTGTGGTGTTTAAGGGAAAAACACAGCAAATGTCACTGTATGTGACAAGACTGAATCACAGAGTTCGGACTCGGATGCAGAGCTGGCGATGATACTTTATTTTGAAGGTCAAAAACAGAAAGCGCCTCGCAAAGGAGGGTTGGCTAGGAAATTTAGCAACTAAAATACCTATCTTCTAGGGAGAGATAACAACGAAAACGAAGAGAACAAAAAACGCCTCCGAGGAGGGAAAAACTACAAAAGGGATGAAGTCAAAACTAACTAAGGCTATGAAAAGTTAAATGACAAACGGTCAACAAAAAACTCTCTTAGCGAGGCAAAAACTGAGACTGAGACTAAGGTATTACTTTGACAAGAGTGATGCTTCACAACACACGACATGACACACTGGCACAGGACAAAGGGAGACGCCGACTATATGAACACATGAGGTAATGGGGAACAGGTGGACACGATCAGGAATCAGGGAAGACAATCAGACTGGTGACACACGAGGAAGGGCAAGTGACCTGAAACGAGAGGAGAGTTAATTTCCAAAATAAAACAGGAAGTCACAAAACAAACATGGAGACAGGACAAAAACTTAACTTGACATACCGGTGTGACAGTATGTTTAAACAGGGATCAGGTTAATCAGCGCCCTGCTGTTTAGTGTTATACCCTGTATGCCCATAAGAGGGAGCAAGGAGTATGTGGTATAAAAAGAAAACACGTGTTGTGCCTCAGTTGAGTGATGTGTGCAGTTCTGTTGTAGTTGACCTGATTGCCTACTAATAAATGGCTGCTGCCGACTAGCACTCCAAGTCGTCGTGTTTTCACCTCCTTCCCCACATGGTCTGCCGACACGACAGAAAGCTGGTTCTTTCTTGCTTCACGTTCCCACCTTGAAGCTTTTGTGCTAGTCTGTGGCTACTCAAACCATCCTCTGAGTTCTCATACTCTTTGAGCACCTTTATTTCTGTACTGCTTTCAGCTAATGCAGTCTCTAGCTCAAGTTCCTCTCTTGCAACTTTAAGTCTGGTCATTTCAAGCTCAAGCTGCTGCCTTTTCTTCTGTGCAGCCACACGTTCAAGCAGGGCTGCATGTTCAGCTTCTTGTTTAATGCGTGTTGATGAGACTCATGTTGTGACTGACGTGCAACTAACCTGAGATCCACCTGGGCGGGGTACCCTGCATCATTGACATCAATCTGAGAAACACTGTCACTTGGTTTAACAGTATCTTGGGTGTCAACATCCTCATACTTCTCCTTTTGCAGTATACATTCTTGTATATCTGCAATCCATTTTTTAGTTTCTTTCATAAATCTTGTGATGGATGTCATTTTGGGTTCAAACCATATTTCCTGGTCATATATTTTTTCATCTTCAGCCAAAAGATTTGCAACTTCATCGTTGAGGCGACTAAACTCCTGTAGGTTAAGTGCAAAATCATTTTCCATCACTTCTATCACTCTTTGTAAGTTTTGAGCATCACTCCTCATTGTCTCCACCTCCCTTATTTTACTCGTCAGAGCTCCTAAGTTGTGTCTCCTCAGTACTATGTGCCTTTGTAATGTCTCCTGTAGTGCTTTCTTTGTCAGCTTGTGTGACCTTCCCTGTTCCACTGCATCCTCGAGATATCTTGGCTCCTTTTCTTTAGCCATCTTATACTGCAGAGTTAAGGCTCAAGTAGTATGCAAAAGTTTAAAAGTACTTTGCTTCAAAGTCACTTTTCTTCATAAAAACAAGTGCAATACAACTTCTCCAAATTATGCCAAACTCCACGTTTTTTGTAGTTTAGACATTTTAGGTCATTTAGACGATGGTGTCTGTGACAGTTATATGTTAAAAATGTCAGTAAGAACATTAAAAAGCTGACTGGCACTGGTTTGTGTAGAGTAATGTTCAGGTGTCAAAGTAATTGATTCTTTTGGTTGATTTAGAATAGCATTGATAGTCTTGTTTAAAACAGTCACCATTGTTGTGTTCTTGCCTTCCCCTCTGTTCTGATGTGCAGCTTGGTGCTTCACAACAGTACAATAGCATTGGTCCTGCCGATGGTGAAATGCACTTAGACACACTAAATTTCATTTGAAAAATATAAGCATAGTTTGTTTTGCAAAATAGCTGGCTAGTATAAGCTCATGTTAAGCTCAAGCCATCCCTCAAACCACTTGTTTAGCCTTCTGCTAGCTAGTCGTGACTTGTGATAGACTTGTGGAGTCGAGGCAGAGAGGACCCAGTAAGTGAACCCGGAGTGTTGGGGATTCCTTTTAGTCTTTAGTCTTGCACACATACATTATGTTAGGCATGAAAATTTAAAACAATTCCTAAGATTAACATAGAATTAACATTTTAATGCCATCAAGTGCATTTTGGATTGAATAGAACCAACATTCATGCAAAACAAACAAAAATTATAGAATAAATGAGAATAAAATAAGCCTAACTATATACATAAATAAATAAAAAATAATAAATACTTCCAGTAGGCTAACAGGTTCTAAGCGCTGTAGCATTGGGTAGCATAATTACCTTTAAGCAAACAGGTTCACAATGACCAAAAATCAAAAGGTTTTAAAATCACTTAAACCTATGTCATCAAACAAAGTAGACATCATTTAACATCATCTCCTGGTGTATTAAGTCCTTTAACTTGTCAAAGGGAGCCAGTGGAAAATGTAAACTGTTAATATTACTGGGAACATGAGTACAGAGCTACTCTTTGCCTGAAATTTAATTATGTATCAAAAATCATAAATATGTAAATAATCAAAAAATATATGATAAAATATAAATTAAATATGTACATTATTTTTACAAAAATATAAAATATGTAGTCATAATTTATTTATTTTTGTGGTCCTAAATTTGTTTTTATTAATTATATAAATAATGTATACATAATACACAAATATGTGTTTTGTTTTTTTCAAATGTAAGCCATTTACAAAACTTGTTATTACATATGTTGGCCAGAGGGGGAGCACCTCTTAAAACCGATACACACACACTTACCTACATTTCCCAAAAAACCTCCCTTCTTGGGTCCATACTGTTTTTTTTAGATTTCACCACTAGGTGTACTAAAGATTCATTTTCTATCCAATGCAATGGTTTTCCCTTATCAGGTCCAGGTTTTTGGTCCTAACTTGGACATTGGTCCTAATATGGAAGGTACTTTTACCGGTTGATGTCCCAAGAAGGGTAGAAATACAAGCACACACACACACACACACGGGCCGGGCAGACAAAGACGCCGCTGCAAGCAAAACTGGGACTGGAGAGGCAGGTGGGCGGAGCTGAGAGGAGGATGGAGTGAAAGAGAGAGTGAGAGGGGGAGGGGCACGCATGAATAATAGCCAAGGGGGGAGGGGAGGAAGGACGGGGGAGGGAACAGCCTGCAAAAAAATAATAATGAGTTATGAAGAATAAAGAGGAGAAGATGTGAATGAAGTGATGATCGGAAAGACAGAAGAAGACAAACAGCAGGTGAAAATGAAGGAGAGGAAACAGACAGCAGCTTTGTGATGAGCTGTGATGACGCCTTGGCTGCCGTCCAAGTCTGAAAGCCGATCCAGCCGATGATGTAATCATTTGTAATTGGTCCCAATTATTCATTAAGGCTTGATTGGCAGTGTGGCGCAGCCAATTAGACGGCAGGCTGTGACAGCGACACCGTACAGTGTGTCTGACGTGCTCCGTGTCAGCAGGACCTGCTTTAAACAGCAGCGCAGGTCACAGCTGGAAGTGTAGCGGAGCAGCATTACACACACATCACCGCCCAACAACACACACTCACACTGGGTCCTGCAGCTGCAGAGAGGAAATATCAGACAGTTTTAGCTCTTTGGATATCTGACTGTTTTTCAGATGAATCAGTCTGTGAAGGTGAGCGCTCTCTGTGTGGATGCACGCTGTAGTGAGGTGTAGCCAGAAGGTGGAGGATCATCGGTCTGTGCCACGACACCACAGCGATGATGCTCCTGACATGCGGAGTCTTTTCTTTCTCAGCCTGTTCCTCGCTTTGCGCTGGAGTTGCAGCGTTATATCGTGCTATGAAAATGTGTAAGAACGTTATATTTGGGAGCAGTTCACCCAAAAAGTAAAACCGAGTCATCATCTCCTCCTGATGATATAAAGTCAGGTGAAGTCTCGTAGTCCATGAAACATTTCTGGAGCTTCACAGTAAAACAGAGTTGCAGCGTTCTGCTAAACACCTGAAGCAGCTGGAGACTTGATTTATAAAACAATAAAATGGCTCCACGCAGCTCGTCTGGTGTGATCCAGGTCAACAGAGGCCCCGAGATCCAAAACATATTTGTCTGACGCGGGTGCACGAGCTCGACTGCATGTCGAGGGTGCAAATATCGTCTTTCAGATCGGTTTGTGATCTCGTCTCCTCTGGAGATGGAGACATCTGATGTTTTTTGGGGCCATGGAGGAGGAGATAGTGACTGAATTTTCATTTTTTTGGTGAACTGTTTCTTTAAGGATCATTATAACTGATGATGACAATGAAAACTCAGTAGAGCGACCAATAGTCCCAATATCCAATAACAAATAAAACATATTAATATCCTCTAGATCCGGATTCTTATTTGGATCAGAATCAAAGACACCAGCCAGCTTACTGAGAAATTAACGAAAATGTCGATAACACCTGATCTCGCACTGTTAAAGAAAAGACACACCTGGACCCGTCCCTTTATCTGGATCTGCACCAGCAGAGTCTATTCTGGGCTGAGATCCATCCCCCCAACCACTGGGGGTTTTGACTGAAAACCATTTTTTGTAATCCTGCCGACAAACCAACCAATCAGAAAACAAATGGGCACGAGTGAAAACCTGATTGTTATCGTACCGTGAAAATCTCGTACTGCTGCCCCGCTGTGCTCATCTCACTGCTCCGACAGAGATCTCCTCTCCAGCCCACAGTTTGCTGCTGCTGCTGCTGCACTTCCTGTCAGTGTCTCTGTCAGCTGAGTAAAATTAATGAAGCTTAATAACTGATCACAATATTTAGTGAAATCCTCAGCGGTCGTGTTGTTCTTGAACAACTGTTTATCTGTGTGGGTGCTGCCCATCTGTCTGCAGGCCCGCTCTCTCTCTCTGCCAGCTGCCGTCTGCATTCAGCCACAATTACTCGCGGCCAGAAGAGACGGCTCCTTGTGGCCCATTGATGCTCCTCGATGGGAGGTCAGGACTAATTGGCCGGCGTCCTATCTGTCACACAATATGGACCTTTGAGGGTGAAAGCTGAGCTGTGATTAAGTTGCGGCTGTTTGGTTTGAATTTACACAAAAGGGAGACTCTCCAAAGTACTCAGCGACCTCAAGTAGCCTCGATTCAGAGCCGTGATGATCTCTGCAGCTCAGCCAGCAGCAGCCAGGAGGAGACGGAAACTACAGGACAGTGTCATCTGCTCAGAAAACACACAACCTTAACCCTATTTTGACCTTAGTATTCCTCAGCCACTAACCCCAAACTTCAATTTAAACCCAAATCTTTATTTAGGGCTGCACAATTATTCAGTATTTAGTATGTAAAATATGACAAACAGCGTCAGAATGAAGTCCTCACCTACAAATGTTCTCCTGATTTAAGAAAACATGTTTGTTGGATACAGACCCGACAGTTGTCTCGTCATCGTCAGGATTTTAACAGTTTTTTCAGTGAAAATGAAAATGAGGTATAATTTTAGTGTCGGTACTGAATCTGCTGGAAAAAGTCAGCAAAGCACCAAATGAGTATCAGTCCACCTCTGAAAATGGTCCTCAGTAAACGCATGTTTTCCTTCAGTTTGAGCAACTTTTAATAGAAACTACAGTGAACGGCTGTTTTAGGAAATTAAACCATATATTTGTGAGACATTTTCAAAGGTTTACATCTTCATAGGAACCACTGAACTCGGGACCGAGTGACGCAGACAGTGTAGGGGAGTCAGATATAAGAATAATGCATGCTCGCCTTATCCTTCAGGTTTTTTGAATGAAATGTCAGCGTCCAGAGAGCCGACTTTGTCCCGAAACGTCTCTCAAAAACTTCTCCCGGTCGCCACGGAGGCTTGTGTCTCTGCCATCACGTCTTCCACGCTGTGTGGCTCTGAGCTGAAGGAAGATGCAGCAGCAGAGAGATGGATGGACGTGAAAGAGATTGAGGAGCGAGGGATCTGCAGACTGAGGACTGCAGATTGATAAAGAGAGACGGCAGGTTAATGATGGAGAAGTTTCTCAGGACTCATCTGTTTGTCAGGGTAGGGTCCGGACAGCGGGGCGATGGATGTGAGGGTGAAGCAGCGACTGTGTGTGAGGGATGAGAGCTGCCGGCTTCGTCATCGGTCTGCCTCAGTCGTCTCCGTCAGGCCCGATGAAAGATTCAGTCCAGCTCAGCCTGCAGCAGGCTGAGGAGCGTAACGCTGTCACAACCTATAGATTTGTCACCATGTTGGAAATATGAAGTGCAGAGGGCCATTTGGGAAGTAACTAACCTGCACTTCCTCAGCTCAGAGTGGCCCGGAGCCCTTTAAAATAGGATTAGATTGGGATGGCTGCTTGCTGGAGAGACTCTCCAGCTGCCCTCTTCCTCTTCTCCTTCTGAGATATTTCAGAAAATGGGAGGCTTGCAGGCGTCGAGGCTCAAGAAATATTGCATGAGAGTAAGGATTTCTGTGTTTCTGCGATGTAATTGAGTGTCTCCTGCTCATGACAAACGGCGACGTCTGAGTTAAACCCACGGCAACATTCAGTGTAAAACATTTTAAAAGATAAATGAACCAAACTCACAGAAAAACAAATAAAAGGGACGGACGTTTGTCAAATTAAAATAAAGACTAAACACATTACTTTGCTGAAAGTATGTGGACTTACTTTTAACAATGTGAAGAACGTGATTTATGTCTTTGTGCAGCTGTCTCACTGTGTGTGGGTCACTGACATGTAGAAACAGGGAAGGTATCAAAGTTGAAAGCACATTATTGTCTAAAATCTCACTTCTGCTTTGGCATTAAGATTTGACTTTATAAGAACTAAAGGCCCAGAAAAGCAGAACATGAGTACACAAAGTGTCTGAACACTACGGCCGTATCGTGCACATCAGCACCAGTTTATAATGAAAGGATGATGTTGCTGTGGGGCTGTTGATTTTCATTATTGTTGTATCTGATGCTGACTTTAACAATTAATCAATGAATCGTTTAGTCTGTAAAACGTCAAGTTTTTTTTGAAAAATGCTCATCATACTCCCAGAAGTGACGTCTTCAAATCACGTCTTTTGTCCAACCGACAGTCCAAAAACCCCAAAACTCTTCATGTATTGTTAGAAATGACAAAATAAAGCACATTTAAGAAGCTGGAACCAGACAATGTTTGACTGTTTTACTTGAAACATGACTGAAACTAATTTTCTTTCGATCAGCTAACTGACTAACATTACAGTTATCTTCTGTCTCTTTTTGGACTCTTGTACTCTGTGAAGCAGTAACTCCAGACCTGTTTGCCCTCACTGTGGATATGAAGCTTGGACTGGTCTCCCCCAAATGATGTGTCTAATTCACAATCTTGTTAAGTATTAAAACAAGTTTAAAGTCTTCTGGATGTGGTCTGATGGTGTGTACCATCTGCTGCTTTTTATTGTTCCCTGTTTTTCGATCGCTTATTTGTAGTTTTTAGTTTTTACTCTTGCACTTATTTGAACTGAATTTGTTGTAAGAACGTATCTTACTGAAGAGAAAAGCCGGATGTCAGTGAGTTCTTTGTGTAGTATTAAATGTCAGACACATTCAGACAGAGAGGACGACCAACATTTATATATTTATTCTATGTTATCTATGTATTTATTAGCTTTCCTTTCAAACTCCAGTTCAGTCTGTGGCTGTAACAGAACATGGTCATCATGTACCGACTGGTGTGTCTGCTGTATGTGATCATGTGTGGCTTTCAGATGTTCTGCATGCTAACAGAGGCGAGCTGCAGTGGGTCATCTGACAGCAGCTCACACACACACACACACACACACACACATAATAGGATTTGTGTGTGTCGTCGGCTGTGCTCAGGCTTCTCTCCGTCTGCCATTCACTCTCTGTCAGAGTAAGAGGATATGTGTTTGGCAGCCGGGCTGACACACCAGGCTGAGTGGATGGAAATTTGTCTCGTTGTTTACACTTACACATTTGCGAGCCATTTATTTTTAGTGTAACAGATTCATAATCCCCGCAGTGTAGACGGAGCGGTTCTCAGCTGTCACATCAAGCGGATACTGGAGATTTATTGGTCCTCAGCTGATGTAAGCTGTATGTAGAATTGATGGGTAACAGTGTAATGACTCCTCGTCCACAGCGGCTTCACGACGAGCCTCAACAGTTCGTATCAACAAGTCCTCACGCTGAAGCCACGCTGAAGCCACACTGAAGCCACGCTGAAGCCACACTGAAGCCACGCTGAAGTCACGCTGAAGTCACGCTGAAGTCACGCTGAAGCCACACTGAAGCCACGCTGAAGCCACGCTGAAGTTACACTGAAGCCACGCTGAAGTTACACTGAAGCCACGCTGAAGTTACACTGAAGCCACGCTGAAGCCACGCTGAAGTTACACTGAAGCCACGCTGAAGTTACACTGAAGCCACGCTGAAGTTACACTGAAGTTACACTGAAGCCACGCTGAAGTCACGCTGAAGTTACACTGAAGCCACACTGAAGCCACGCTGAAGTTACACTGAAGCCACGCTGAAGCCACACTGAAGCCACGCTGAAGCCACACTGGAGCCACACTGAAGCCACACAGCTTTCTGCTCCACCACAAGATAACTCAAACTACCTGGTTAAACTTTGGGAAAGATTTCGAAATTAATGACTGAAGGGTCGAATACAGATGATTTCTCATTCATCCTTCTACGTTCTGCTTTGCTGCTGAATAGAGCTGCAATGATTAATCAATTAATCGGTTAGTAGTCAACTATTAAACTCATCAGCAACTATTTTAATAATCAATTAACTGACTTGAGTTATTAAAGAAATTAAAGCTTCACACACATGAATGTTTTATACTGAATATCTTTGGGTTGTTGACAAAACAAGACATTCATCATCTTGGACTTTGTGAATCACTGATCAACATTTTCATATAATTTTATCGACCTAATGACTAACCTGCTCTCTGTCTAAACTTGGCCCATATAACAAGCAGTTTTCCAGGGACCACAGTTACAACTTAGTTTCACTTGATTGGAGACAATCAAAAAAACCATCAAATGGCTCCATGCAGCTCGTCCGGAGTAATCCGAGTCCCCAAGAGCCCCGAGATCCCAAAGTGATTTGAAAAGATGTTATTTACACGCTTGACGTGCGCTCGAGCTCGTGCAGCCACTTCAGACAGATTGAGCTCAGCAGCTACAGTGAAGATTTCAGCTTTAAAAAGGTGTAAACGTGTTACTACGAAACTTCACCTGACTTTCCATCAGCATGGAGGGAGGAGATGATGACTGAGGTTTACTTTTTAGGTGAATTGTTCCTTTAAAGGCTAAATAACCATTTAAATTGTAAGATACAGTGTGTTTTGGTCTGAGTTGAAGCATCAGTAGAGACTCTGATGTGGCAGAGTCAGTGTGTGTGTGTGTGTGTGTGTGTGTGTGTGTGTGTGTGTGTGTGTGTGTGTCGGGGCACCTGGTGGTCCCCTGTGTGTCGGTCCTTTCTGATGGCAGTGATGTAGGAGCAGCCATTAGAGGCAAAGCGACGTTAATCCATTCAACAAACTGGAGTGATAAAAGTTTCATTAAGCCATCGATCAGACGCCTCCGTCAGCGGGCGGAGGAGCCGGTTCAGCAGGTCGCCACACTGGAAACACCTGCGACAGCCTCCGTATCAAACCGTCGACCTTTTATAGCGGCAGCACGGAGGGGAACAAAAGGACGGCTGAGAAGCTGTTTACTGGTTTTAAACAGCCGGATTCAACTTTGAGATGTTGAATCGATCTTCTTCACACAAAGTCTGAGTTTTCGTTTTCTATTATGACTCAGTTTCCATGTTTCTTCTTGCAGTCTGGTGTTAGTGGTCCTGTCTGGAGTCCTGTCATAGTGATGTGGATGTCAGCGTCCTCGTGTCATCCCTGAACACAGACGTCTGATTGGTTTTACACCTTTGTGAGTGACAAGAAGCCGTCCACTCGGTGTCCTGATGGCAGCAGACGTGCTGTATTGAAGGTCAGCTGCGCTCAGCGATGTTTCTGCCAACAGGAAATTGCTGACGGAGCGAGAGGAAGTAGGAAGAGTCTAATTGGCGGTTAGCCGCCTGCAGGCTTCTGCTGAGATGAGTTTACCTCCCTGGTGAGTTTCCTCATCTCCTCACAGCTGGATGCTCTCATGGCTAATATGTCAATACGTACTGTAAGGCTGACAGTGTTTCTGCTCACACGCACGTTCAGATGCAGGAAATGAATCTGTGGCTCATCTGGCTCCATGAAGAGATCAGCTGATTGGACGAGAGGTGGAGATGAGGAACTATTAAAAATGTAAAGGTCTCATTATTTTCAGTGTGTCTTATTTCAGTCTCTGTGCTGTAAGGCATTAATCTCATCGAGCTGCACAACACGGCCAAAAGTATGTGGACACCCTTGTCGACAAGTACTTTTGTTCTGGGCTATTACAGAGCATAACAATCCCCAGTGATCATTTATGGGAGTGATGTTTGTGTGTCCACATACTTTTGGCCATGTATTGTCCTGCTTCTTTGAAGTAAAAGCACAGAAATTAAATCAACATCAGTCCTCTCATCAAATTCTTGTTAAATCACGAAACCAACATACAAACTAAAATGTCAGCGTTCTTCATTGTTTGGCTGAAAATCCTTTGTTTCATTTCATCTCACTTTGTTATCTGACTGTTCTGTTCCAGCCCTCATCATTATCATAGCCGCCCTCTGGGCCAGGCAGCAGTCACACATCTGTAATGAATAAATGATAACATATTTTCTGAGAGTGCAGTTTCCCTGGAGCTGCTGCTGCTGCTGCTGCTGCACGTGCTCCTGATTTAAAGCCCGACGCTGATGTAAAACCAGTTTATATGACTGTCCTTTAATCTCCATATGTGCACAGATGTAGTGTTTCAACTGGTCGAAATATTAGCAGAAAGATACTCGTTACGCCTCGCTCGCCTGCGGTTCGCTCGCTGATATTGGGGCTCTGCGAGACACGAGCGCTTCAGGCAGCAATAAAAGAGATTTTCTGCCTGAGATGTTCAATAAAATGATATCATAGCTCGCTTTTAAATGAGAACAATAAATGACCCTTTCATTACGGCTAGATTGAACTGCGAGCGTAGTTACCAAAGAGGGATTTGAATGTTATTTTAATGATTTTGAAATATACGGACGAGCGAGCGATTCAGTCCAGAGGATGACGTCTACTTCCAGTTGAGGCGGGGAGGAAGGCTCTCGACCCGAAGACGAGTTAAACCTCGCAAGAAATCTTTAGGAGTTAAACTTTGAATGGATCATTACGTGAGCTGTCAGTAGAAGTCGTTCGGCCCAAATATGGATGCAACGATTAGAGATTTTGAAGATGCCATTATAGTCTGCGGAAAAGTCGCAGTTTTGCGGTTACAAGACAAGAACTTATTTCACAACCCTACGGACGGATGTTTAAAATCACACGAGCATCTTTATTTAGAGGTTTGATTGTATTTTGTCCCGGAAATATTTCTTTTTGCTTCTTATGACAGCTGCCGTCCTTTGGAACTGAAATAATACAATAACAAAATAACAAAGTACGGACATCAACGTCTTCATCACCATCTGTATGTAATGAATCTGGTTGGAGAAGTTGTTGTTGGGCTTCATCACTCGTATTGGTTGACGGTATCTGTTTAATATATGTTTTCATTAAGGTTTAAAGGTTTTATTGTATTTTGTCTCTACAATTTTTCTTTTTTGCTTCTTTTTAACAGTTGCTGTCCTTTGAAACTGAAATAATTCAGTAACGATATAACAAAGTACAAAATATTGATCAAACTAAACAAAAAGTCAGGTTGAAGTGCAGTTTTAGTAAAAATTGAGAAAATCTTCTATGCAGCTGTTACCTGTCATTTTAGTGAGCGTTAATGTTTAAACGGTGCTGCTGTCTCTTCTTTGTGCCGTTGGCTTACATTGCACTGAAAGCCAAACTCTAAACTCATCGCTACTTTGAAAAGTAATGTACCATCATGTCCTCTTTTTCGAGAGGCTTCAAGGTGACAAAACTGTGACTTTTTAAACTGTTCTTAATATACCAAATATACAGTTTATACAGTATGTGAGCATTAATGTCTGTCGTGTCGTCCTCAGTGTCCCTGCGTGTTTTGTTTCCGACCATTAGTAATTATTATAATCCATGTCGTGGTTAGTCAGCGCGACCTGGTCTTGCCGTTACGTAACTGTCCAGCACAGCTCAGTGTGCATCTTGTCAGCAGAGGAGCTCATCCACTGAACGTGACGGCTGTGAAGTGAAGGTTGTGTCATTTACCTGAAAGGAAACAGTCACGTCTCTCCTTCTGACATTTAATGTGCAGCTTCTGATGTATAACACATAACTGAACATGACTGGATGGTGTTGTGTCTGCACTTAAATCATAACTCTGACTATAAATACGTCGTTTTGAGACTCAGGATGTACCTGATGTTCCTTTAAGAGCAGTGAGGAGCTGAGTCACTGCGGCTCCTTCAGGTTGTTGGGTGACTGCAGCGACAGTCAGACAAACCTCAGACTCATCCAGACCTCGACTATTAAAGAGTCTGTACGCTGTCTGTTCATCTGACGTCAACCGACAGCTCCAGAGCGTCCACTCACTCAGCTCACAACGTCTCAGCACACAGCAAACTCATTGCTGACGTCAAAACATGACGTCAGCGTCCCGTCGCTCAAAAATATTTTTAAAAAGATTAAAGTGCAGTGGGAGGCTGGAAAATGCAGCAGCGCCGGTGTTCCTGTTTTGCTCTCTTTTAACTCTCCGGGGGGGATGATCAAGGGGTGAGCGCTAGCTGGGAGCTACATGGCCTCCTCCTCACACAGACTGCTGCAGTCCTCCTCCTGCTGCGAGAGCCAACAGCCTGCAACCACGCTCCAACCGGCTCCACCCGACAGCTAAAAGACACAGGGAGGTATGCAGTGGAGGCTGCACCAGTCACACTGCTTCAGTCAGGAGCTAACAATCTGATAAACCTCTTATTGTGTTAGTTTGCAGGGAAAATGTGCAGAAACGGTGGAAGTTCATGAGTCATCGACTTTTTGTTTTTAAGCACACAGGAAGGATTCTGTTTTTGGTAGCTTCATGGCTGCAGATCGCTGAGCCTCGGGGAGCTAAGAAGAAGTTAATCTATGATCAGATAGTTCCCAATTTAAATCCTGATTTTTACTTGTTTTACACTATGAGTCCATCAAGATTCAAACATCGAGAATGTTGCCAGAAAGTCACCAGACTCCCTTAAAAAAACACTTAATTTTGAGAGTTGCTGCATCAGGAGACACTTAATAAACTTTGTGAAACGCTGTCTACAACACATGCTAATTAACTCGAGGAAAGGAGTTGAATCAGTACTTTTACTGTTTTTAAGCATCTGAGCTTCTACTGGAGGAAACAATGTGAGGACTTTTTCCACCTCTGCCTTTATTACATGTTCATATTCATGTAACGGTTCATCGCACTCGTCCATTGATCTTAATTAGATCTTTTCAAATATCTCCGTGATTTGTTGAGCGAACACCACCTCTCATGGTTTCTGTGTTGAGGTGAAAGTCGTCTGTGTGATACCTGAAGATAGAAACGGTCTCAGACAGACGGATCAGTCACAGACTAGTTTCTCCAGAGTCGGCTTTCCTCGGATTAGCGAGTGCAGGATCTCACCTCGGGGGGGCGTGTATGGTGACAGCAGCCGTGTACAGTATGTGCTGGTGGCGGCAAATATGGCGGCCGGAGCAGAGTGGAGGATCTTTTGTTTATTTGGGGGATTTGCTTTGGTTTCCACCTATGTGCAGAAGGGATTGGAGCGGGATGAAGCCCCCTCTCCCCTCCCATCCACCCATAGCTCCAGTTGTGGTGAGATATAGAGCAATGACAGCTTAACCCCCAACCCCCCACTACCTCCACCACTTCCACCACACACACACACACATGCACGCACGTCTGCAGCAGCAGCAGCTCCAAAACCCCCTAAACCCCCTTTCTCATAAACCCTCTCATCACTCCGCAGATGAACTCGTGCTCCACTTTTCCATCAGAGACTTTGGGGAATCCCTTTGTGTCTGTTGTGGACGTGCAGTGGATGGAAACACGGAGAGAGACGGATTCATGACAAATATGATGAAGAGACAAAGACATAAAAGTGTCATGTATTTTGTATTTTGGAGGCTCAAGGGCGATTTCGTTCCCTGAAGACCAGAGGAAAGACTTCGGCTTTAGGTTTTTTTTTCTATAAACCGTATTGATGATAATGAAAGCACCAGTTTTAGCACAAACTAAATGGGGATTAGCAGAGGACGGGGCCGTGTCCTAGATTTCTTCAGTTGAACGTCACATTTGTCAGGAGAAGCCTAGTTGTGTCAGTGGAAGGACTGATGATCGCTGCAACTGACTGGTGAAATACCTAAAGTGATGCTCAGCTGTAGTTGCTGCGGTGTGTGTGTGTGTGTGTTGTGTGTGTTCAGACTGGATGGCAGCGGTCTGCCGTCAGCGGGCTCCTCGCCGTCACTCAGACGGCCGGTGAGCAGCGGCGTGCGGAGGCCTTTGATTGCAGCTGGGAGCCGTGCGGAGGTCTGGTCGTGGCCCACAGAGACTCGGTGCTCAGCTCCTCAGCTCACTCAGCAGCAGCACGTATCACACACTGAGACACAGAGATAGGTTAGCCGGATAAAACTCATCCTCTGTAGCTTTTAGACAGATAAGAAAAAGCAGAGAGAGCCCAGGGAGACCAGAGTGATGTTCTCTATGATTTATTCATTGAATCTTTATTTATTTCTGCTGGTTTCCTTCTATGAGACCTGGTGTTTTTCAGCCACACAGGCGGCACAGCAGTTTGTGGATCCTCCACTTAAGTCCAGACTGAAATATCTCTGAAATATATCTAATGTACAGCACAGACTGACCAGAGGTTACCAGAGGATACAGCTTCATACCTGATGATCCTCTGACTGACTCCACCTTTAACTTTAATAGTCTTTGAATTATATTAATATGACGTGAGCTTCAGTTAGCTTTGACCACAAATGTCCTTCAGAGGGAGACTTTTTACTCTGATACTCTGGGTTAGGGTTGTGTGTGCAGTACAGAGTACCAGCAGCAGTAGTAGTAGTAGTAGTAGTAGTAGTAGTAGTAGTAGTATACAGTATCAGCAGTACAGTGTGTTGTGGTACCTGCAGGTCTGTCAGAGCTGTGTGTGTGTGCAGTCGGAGCTGTGTGTGTGTGTGTGTGTGTGTGTGCAGTCGGAGCTGTGTGTGTGTGTGTGTGTGTGTGCAGTCGGAGCTGTGTGTGTGTGTGCAGTCGGAGCTGTGTGTGTGTGTGTGTGCAGTCGGAGCTGTGTGTGTGTGTGTGTGTGTGTGTGTGTGTGCAGTCGGAGCTGTGTGTGTGTGTGTGTGTGTGTGTGTGTGTGTGTGTGCAGTCGGAGCTGTGTGTGTGTGTGTGTGTGTGCAGTCGGAGCTGTGTGTGTGTGTGTGTGTGTGTGTGTGTGTGCAGTCGGAGCTGTGTGTGTGTGTGTGTGTGTGTGTGTGTGTGTGTGTGTGTGTGTGTGTGTGTGTGTGTGTGTGTGTGCAGTCGGAGCTGTCCGCGGTGCTGAAGCAGCTCGGCCTGCAGAGACTCTCTGCTGCATCAGGAACTTCTCCTGTAACCTTCAGCTCAGAGACGAACATCCTCAGTGAGCGTCTGCTGATGAGAAGCAGCCGCAGTGATTTGTGTCGACGCGCCGTGAGTCCAAACGACGACCCGGAGAATCATCTACATTTAACTGCAACATGAAGCCAGGACTTCTTTGATCTACTGCGAGCCTCAGGAGCATACAGCTCCACATCAGCAACACACAAACACACACACACTGACACGCACACGCTTCACTTTTGCCTTGGGGCTGTAATTTGTCTTGTGCCGTCCCTCTCCTCGGAGATTGGGGAGTATTTATGTAGATTATTGCTGGAAAGTAGGTTAAGATGAATGTTGTGGAGCTGTTACCGACACAGGCACCATTAGCTGCCTCTGAGTTTAAAGCCAATCAGTGCAGGGATAGTGAGTGCTGTGTGTTCACATATTGAGCTGTGTGTGTGTGTGTGTGTGGTTTTGCTGGTGTTTTGGGGGGATGGGGTTTTACTCTGCCAGTATCCCATCTGGCCTTCATACTGTATTGTCGCGGTCTGAGCTGTAATTGGACCAGGATTTGGAGCGAGCTGCTGTTTTCTCACAACAACCTGAAACGTCATCTCTCAGAATCCCCACAAACAAACATGTTGTGTTTTAAGAGTCAGATATGCACATTCACAACAGTCCTCCTGCCCTCACTGTCTTCATTTATTAGCGTCCACAGCATCCAGTAAACCGGCCAGACGAGAGCCGAGTCGTTTCACTTATTTCTGGCTCTTCGCCGGCCTTAAATGTCAGGCTCTCTGCACCATCTTGAGATTAAATTTGATTGAGACATTTAGCAGAAAGGAAAAATATCTCTCTGACCTTTCCAAAGCTTTTGTCCCCCCCCACAGAATAGAAGTGTTTTTAGCAGACAAACACACAAACGTATAAGTGTACACGAACACATAATCAATATGTAGCGATGTCTATCTCTTAATGTCGTTTCTCTGAACGTCCTGTCATCAGAACTCTGGAAGGTTTGATTGGTGTCTGAGATAAGATCGCATCTTCTAACATAAACGTTGTACAGGTTAAATATCAGCATGTGTTCATTCATCGCAGTTAATCCTGCAGAAGAAGACGGAGAAGGCCAGGAAATTGCTTCCTGAACAGGTCCTGACATTGTCTTCTTGATTTCATTATAAATAGTTTGAGTCCTTGAAGGGAAAATGGAGCAAAACTGCAGAATTATT
This sequence comes from Pagrus major, assembly GCF_040436345.1. Lineage (NCBI taxonomy): Eukaryota > Metazoa > Chordata > Actinopteri > Spariformes > Sparidae > Pagrus > Pagrus major. Next base: position 38,080,713 of record NC_133218.1, read on the forward strand.
TAACCTTTAACCACCTGCTGCTCCGCCAGACGGATGCTATTAGTGGGCAGAACCTTTACCTGCTGCTGGTTCTGTTCTTATAATACAGATGTGTAGTCTGTAGTCCTAAAACCCAGAAATCAGTTAGCATGTTAGCACATGTGGTTCCCTGTCTGTGAGTGTGTGGCTACCAGGCTGAACATATTTACACGTTTTGTTCTACCACATAAAATACATCATTAAATGGCAATAATCCAACATCCAATCACAGAGGGGAACAGAGCCATGCTAACTTCAGTTAGCTACAAAAATACTTCATCGCTACACGACTCTATTCTCACACATAAGATGACCACTGTTAAAATATATTTGGCTGCCTGTCTCGCTTGTTTTGTATTTGCTGTTTGAAGATAGAGAGGTGGCAGGGTCCGCCACATATAAACACAGTAAAACAGTATAAACTGTGTTGTCCTTTAAGGTCAGTTTGGTTATTCAGTTATTCAGTCATGAAGACAAAGAGAGTTTCATTATTTCATTTGTTTAGGCAGAAAAAAATCAGCCAGTGAAAATCTTTTTCTGCTCGTTAACGTTTCTTCAACAAAACTACAGACTGCTCCTTTAAGTTCCTCAGTGATGGGCAGTTAATGGTGCTGATGAAATGGGGCACAAGAAAGCTAAAATGATGGGGTATAGACAGAAAAAGCTGTTTTCAAACTGTAAAAACATTCAAACATTGGCTGTACATTAAATCCAGTTTTACAGGCGTTGTATCGACGCTTCACAGGCGCTGACCAAAGAAATAAATCAAATTCCTGCTCGACAAACGTGAGTTTTAACAATTCCTTCTGATAATTAGTTATTTTTCATCATGTACTGTGTGTAATCACGGCCCACAGCTGGACATAATATTTAACCGAGGTTATTTTATGCTGATCCTGATTTCATGTTGCTTTAACGTGACTGATTACGGCGCCGTCGACGAGGATCTTCTAATTTAAGCTCTGACTCGGCTGCAGCGGCAGCAGACAATAAAATCCAGCCGTCGGACCAAAAATGTGATCATTTGTTCCTCTTCAAAGCGGTGAGCCTCCTGTCAGGCTGCACACTGTCCTGCACACTGTTAATGGGCATATTTGTGAGGAGGTGGAGGAGGAGAAGGAGGAGGGATTTCTTTTTTTAGGAGCAGATAATAAAGGTGGAGGGGGGAGGAGGAGAGGGGGATGAGCTCATAGCTGCTGCAGGATGTCAGGCAGGATGCTTTGTTGCTCTGCTGGTGGCAGAATTGTCACTTTAAAAGAAAAATCCTGATGTCGTTCAGAGCGACAGCCGGAAGACTTCTGTCTGCTCCTAGTTTACATCTTCATTACATCTTTCTGTGTGTGTTTACCCGCTTTCTGACGTGTTGTTTAGTCAAACCTCCGTTAAAATGATCTACTTTATCTCGTAAAGACTAAATTAAACAAGACGTAAAGCCTGCGGGCACGCCGCTGGCCCCAGTGCAGCTGTAATCTTCATCACGGCAGAAAACAAAAGTGATGAAGGGATGACATCTTTGCTATTCTTATAACTTCACCACCAGTGAAGCAAGACGCTGAAATGTTTGGCCTGAAAGTTGTGAGCATGTTTGAGCATTAGAGGATAAATCTGGTGAGATTTTATGTCCAAAAATCAACAATGTTTTAATCCATCGCTGGCTTCTTTTCTCTGTTTGTGGCTCTCATCTTTAAAAAAAAACATCTCATGAATATTTAAAAGGTTAGATCATTTCCTCGATCAGCTGCTCGCGTGCCTTTTATCAGACGAACTGGAGGAAACGGTGCAGTTATGGGGGACTATTTTCAGCAGCGGATTAATCAACATTTGGTGCTCTCCTGAGTGTTTGTGGCAGCAGGACGCTCAAAATGAACTGCAGTGAGGCTCAGTGATGTGATTTTAATGGAGCTCAGTGGTACAGAGTAAGAGATAATACGGACATAATGACTGAATTTTTCCTTTTTGGGTGAACTGTTGCTTGTTGTTTCTAGCCGGAGTATCCATGAAGGAGTCTACGGTCAGATGAAGGAATGATGAAGATGCTTTTTCTTGCAGAAGTTACTGTTATGGATTCTGCACGTGAAATAAAAAGAAAATATAAGTGATCACATTTTAAACGGATACGTCAGACTTTCACAAAAACTAATCAGATAATTTGTGTTTGCATTTCTTCACATCCATCCAGAAGGGTACAGGAATCCCTCCTCTTCACTTCCTCCTCTTCACTTCCTCTTTGTCACGTTCTTTCTTCGCGTCTTATCGTCTGTTCGGTTCAGACGGGATGATCCCTTTGACTCATCAGGCTTTTATTATTATGAACACTTGTATGGGATTAAATAAAAGAAGAGGACTGTCCTCCTCCTCACAGCGTCGTCGTTGTGTCTCGCCCTCCTCTCTGCTCCGTCTCTCCGTCTTTATCCTTTTCTTTCTATCGCTCTCATCTTATTCTGCCCTCCTCCTCTGGGAGCAGAGAGGAAATGAGAGGGGGGGGGTGAGGTAATTAATCTGCATTCAGTGGTGAGAGAGGAAGAGGGAGGTGTGTGTGTGTGTGTGTGTGTGTGTGTGTGTGGGAGGCTGATGATACAAGTTAAGCTTCTTTTCTTTCACGCTTTATGTTCTTTAGCTGGTGTTTTTATGTTCAGAAGAGGATCATGGTGGACTCGTTGTCTCCTGTCTCTCTCTGTCACATCACTCATGTTTGAATGGATCTTGGAAACTGATCTTCTCTCATATTCTGGCTCTGAATCATCAATTAATCTTCTTCAGCAACAACAAAACATCTTCCTGTCTGCACAAAATAAGTATGTGGCAAAAAGTTCACTCCTTCTCGTCAGACTGATAATCCGGTCCAAACTGGATGTACGAGGAGGAATATTCACATTTAACAACCCTCAAAGATTTATTCTGTTTACCTCCCCGACTCGAGCGCTGCACATCATGTGGTTCAGGAAAACCTGAAGTTTCAGTCGGACTCATTTAAAGTCCCAATTTTACATTTGATCTGTTTGAGAGAGGATGAATCAACCAGAAATAACACCAGTCAAAATATGATGTTATTTATTTACAGTGAACTCACAGTCAGAGACAGAAAGCAACTTTTTTTCTGCTTTTTTTCTCCTCTCCTCTCCTCTCCCCTCTCCTCTCCTCTCCTCTCCTCTCCTCTCCTCTCCCCTCCTCTCCTCTCCTCTCCCCTCCCCTCCCCTCCTCTCCTCTCCTCTCCTCTCCTCTCCTCTCCTCTCAGTATGAGTCATAGCTCTGTAGCTCCTCCCTCTCTGTATCCTCCTTTTTTTTTGTCCAATCAGAAACATAAATAAACTGTGACATCAGCACTACGTCTCAGGTCTGAATCTAACAAAGCGTCACAGCTTCCTTCGCTGTACCCTTCTCCTCCTCCTCCTCCTCCTCCACCACCTCCACCTCCTCCTCCTCCTCCTCCTCCTCTATCTGTCTCTGTTATGTCGTGTTATTCAGTTAAAGTGACGGTGCGTCTCTCCTCTCCTCATCCTCGGCCGTGGGAAAAGCTCCACCAATCAGATTACCATCGATCGGACATTCTCCGAGATGAGCGAGTGAAGAAAAGTCCTCATCTCGGCCGTCCTCTTCCTCTCGTCTTCACATTTATTCTCTGTGATTCCTCCTCCTTTCAAACCTCCTGATGCTCACAGAGTGGAAGTTAAATCTTACCAGTCATTTCCTGGTTTGTCTTCGGCCTGTCAGAGTCCTTTCAGCTCGGTTACGTAAAAGCTGACCAATTAAGAGCGCGGCTCTCTGGCCTCTGGACACGGAGCTGCAGAGACCGCAGAGTCATAATTAGCAGAGCAGACATCGTTTCCACTCAGCGTTACAGTATGTGCATGCGATGAGGGCTGCTGCCTGGTCACATGGCGCACAGAGAAATCTGCTGCTGCTTCCAGACACGGTGGGGAGTATTTTTAGATGTTCTGTGTTCATCGTGCATTTCTTAACAAGGATGAGGTGAGGGAAGTCCTCCGCTCTCTGCTTACATCACATGCAGTGTTTCCTCTTGTGCATACAACACGGTTAATGATGCTTCCACTTGCCTCCTGCTTCCTCTGATCTGAGTACGTTGTCCTCATGTTCTCTCACTTAAAATACAACCCCAAGTACATTTCTGCAAAACCACCGATGAGTTCAAGCTGATCGTTACAACTTCACGCTGTGCTGATGCTCTGGTTAAGTTTAGGCACTAAAACCACCAAAACCACTTTGTTAGGTTTTGGAAAACATCCTGGTTTGGCTTAAAATACCTGTTTTGGTTTTGTCGCCACAGAAGCAGCTGGAAATGTCTCCAGGGGTCCTTAAAAATGTCCAGTGATGTGACTCGAACACCTCCACCACCAAGATCTGGACGTCCAATGACAAAATCCTTGAACTGGTTAAAGTATCATGTTAAAAACAACCGAGATCTAAAATGTGACGGTGACGCGGTGCCCAAACTTTTTCCCTTGGAGGGCCAAAACTGAAAATTAATGGTGGGCCACGGGCCAAAAGCAAACACATATTGTACTGTGTTGAGTTGTGTTAGTCTGACTTGCAGCTCAAGATGATTGTGATTGGTTTAAAGATACGTGTTTTATTTTCACCCTGTACCTGAATGAATTGGTGCAGCCAGACATTTCTCCAGCGCTGACTCAGTGCTGTGGAGACAGGTCTGCCTATGTGAGACTTTATAGATCTATTTATAGATATTTTAATGTAATTTTGAATGTTTTTTTCCTATAAACTTCTGTCAGACCCAATCAAACCTTATGGCGGACCACCTTTAGCCAGCAGGCCCTACTCTGGACGGCCCTGAGTGAGAGCGTAGTTGGCAGGAAATGTTTTGATGCCTGCTAACGAATAACTGCGGTCCTCAGCTTGTGTTTGTGCGCTGATCTGCCTCCGAACATGCACCACAGTTTGCTGTCCGGTGTCGTGAAAGTAATGTTGCTGTTTCTGCTGCTGGGCTGTTTATGTCCTGCTGACAGTGGTGTCATTGTGAGCTGCAGTATGTCGGGGGGGTGGAGGTGGCGGTGTTGACGCCTACACACTGACTCAAACCGCACATTCCTCACAAAACACCAGACAGAAACCATGGAGACAACAGCCCGTCACTGATAACGCTCCTCGTTCTGCCTTCTCCTCTCACAACCTGAA